>NW_018128184.1:394379-410719 GCF_001952655.1 Monopterus albus | reverse complement strand
TTATCAAATTGTCAATAAATGCATAGTTTTTGTAGGAGTTTCTTTGCTTGATTTATTCAAATTCAGCTCCACTAAACATTTATTTTAATAGAGTGCTGCTTGCGCAAACAAGGCTCCAGAGAATTAGCACCATTTCTGCATCTTAGCTGCACTTTTTAGCCTGTTTTACTGCAGTGACTGTGTGGTTCACTATTGGTGCTTCCAGCAGCTGTGTTCATCAGACAAGCACCACAGTAAACCCACAGTTCACGATCTGCCCACCATTGAGCAGCAAACACACAGGGCTGGTCTTGGAGTACCTGTGAAATGTGCCATTTTGCATAATGACTACTTTTAGAGGTATATTTTGATATTAATACTTTTGTACTTAAGTAACATATTGAATGCAGGACTCTATTTTCACACTGTAGTATTTATACTTTTACTAAAGGATCTTCCTCCAGAGCCTTTTCTGTATGAGCAGCAGTTAAAAACCCAACAATACTGAATTTAGTCCTCACCTTCTCAAAACATGAGATAATAGCTTATCAGAATTGTTGACAAATGTTTCTCGTTTCAGCCCAGACACAAACACAATCAATCTGATACCAACAGTTTAATCTTCCAGTTGTTAAAATTCAAAGGCACCAAAACTTTATACTTGTGCAAAAACATCCAGTACTGCACATTCCTACACTGTGCTTGGCCCTGGAATGTCACATATGAATAATACTATATACAGTCACTTTGTAACCTGGTTTAAAAACTAATTATCATGACCAAAAAATTACTTGGCTCAGTATATTATTGCAGCTACGATACTTGTATGCAGGACTTGACATTAACAGGCAAGTAAATGTTATTTCACCAGCTCTGTGAATTCAGTCTGATTTAAAAAAAAATCTTAGCTTATAAATGTTTGAATGCCTTGTTGAGTTCTCTCACAGAAAAACTTTCTAAGATGTGCTCTTGTGGAGAAATCATCTGCTATCTGGGTAATGATGGTCCATTGTAAAGAAAACACTTTAAGCTCTAAATTTAAAAATAAAAATGCATGTCAGTGTTGATAAGATCAGTAGCAGGTCAAAAACGAAGTGTCCACGTGCGCTCTGGGTTGGAAATGCTGTCCGGCGATGCTCACATCCTCTTCTTCTGGGGTCGATGCAGAGACGCTGACTTCCTCCACAGAAAAGGGATGAGTTTATCAAACAGCAGCACTGAGCTCGCCATACCTGGAACAGCAAGAACATAGAAGAAAACTTGGTTAGTGTTTAGAGAAGATTAGATTTTCTTTAAGAAATTAATAAATAGCTTTGCAGCTCATGTCAGTCCTTTTTAACTTAAAGCTCAGACTTTCTGATACCTTTTTTATTTGAGGAAATTAAAATTAATGCAAGATTTTAAGACCACCAGATGCCCTGAGACTGTGCACATCAGTTGGTCTTACCCAGCAATGGGCCCAGCCAGTAGACCAGGCAGTATTCCAGGAAGGAGTTTCCACTGCAGGGGAACTGTGTGGAGAAGGCCAAGGCTGGGTTAAACACCGCTCCTGTCAAATGGCCACCTGGACACACAGATGAGTCACCTTATAAGGACAAAAACTGTTCGGAAACAACTCCTAAACAAGCATCCATCCATTATCTATATCGCTTGTACTGAAGAGGGTCGCAGGAGGTTGGAGTTGATCCCAGCTGACACTGGGCGAGAGGCGGGTCCACCCTGGACAGGTCGCCAGCCTATCACAGAGCTGACATGTAGACAGACAACCACACACACACATACACTCACACTCACTTCTAGGGGAAACTTAGAGTCACTAGTCAACCTAAGCTGCATGTCTTTGGACTGTGGGAGGAAGCCAGAGAGAACCCACGCACAGGGAGAACATACAGACTCCAACCAGAAAGGCCCCAGGTTAATTAGGTTCCGGCTCAAACCCAGGACCTTCTTGCTGTGAGGCAGCAGTGCTTACCACTGCTCCACAATGCCTCCAGCTCCTAAGTTGTCTTTGAAGACAGTTGGAGAGGAGCTGCTTGCCCAGTGATTTATCCTCAGAGTTCAAACAGAAGGCAAACAACAGGACAGGAGACTACATACAAATTCTACACAGGTTGGATTATGTAGTGTTCATACCTTGAACCTGTGTTTAAATCAGATTCTCTTGAGGAACAGGTGCTAAGAGTTGGTGAATCCACTTTAAATTCTCACTGTTGATTCATTAACATTCAGTAAAACTTGATGGTATTTTGGCAGGAGTTAAACAAATAAAGATCAATCAAATTGCTGATAAGCTCATAAACCTGTCAGGTCAGATCATATCCATAAATAGTGGTGTGTGTTACCCAAGCCAGTGATGGGAGGTCTGTTTATGATGTGTCAGTTCTCTTCAGCTTCACTGTTTGGCTCTTTATTAGTATTAGTTCCTTTACTTTGGTCAATTTCATGTCATTCAATGTATTTATTCTGCATCAATCTTCTGACCTTAGTAGCCTATCCACACTATAAACCTAAAGAAAACCTGCTGGAGTGCCAGTCAGCATGCTGACCTCTGACCTCTGACCCCAGACTAACCAACACTGGAGTTTCCATAAAATGCTAATTAATTATTCACATGACGTCAACAAGAGAAATAACAAAACAGTCCGTGTCATACCTGCATAAACCGATGCTGTGATGACCGCAGCTACGGCGTGCACGCGGAATTTCTCCTCCACCGATCGCGTGTGCGTGATAGCAGTCTGAACCGCAAAGGCGCACGCGAGCTCCACGGCGGTTGCTATGGGCAGCGGCGAGTGAATGGCGCTGATGCACCGGTAACCGAGCAGCTTATGTCGCACGTGCAGTCCCGACAATCCCAGACCCCGGGCACTGAGGCTCGTGCAGCAGCGGCCGCAGCGAACTGGCACGCGATCCGCCGCAAGGCGCACCAGCCAGAGATCCTCAGGTGGTAGGCGTGCTCGAGCGCACCGGAGGGGTTCCCGAAGGCCCCGCTGAAGGTGAGCGCGTGCACCACGGCCGCCAGGTACGTAAAGGTGAGCGCGAGGCGAGGCTCGATCCCGCCCACCTCGGACAGCAGCTTCAGCTCGTGTGTGCAGCAGCAGAGCTGGAAGGTGGACACGAACTCCACCGCGTACACCGACAGCCCGGTACCTGCGAGGACCCTGGTCAGCAACCTGCGGGTCGCGTCGCTCAGCGCCACGATCCCTGCCAGCACCGACAGAGACACCGATACGTTTGCAGGCATGTTCGCGGTGATTTGAGCTCTCTGCCGGAGACTGGTTGTTACTTCGGCCTTCGGGAGGTTTCGCTGAATTCGCCTGGGCGCTGAGGTCCTTTCTGGGGTCCCGTTGTTTTCACCCGCTGGCTGTCGCTGCTTCTGGCGGATGGAAGCTTCGGCCAATGCAAGATCCATCCAAGAACAAATGAGCTCTTCCCGCTACTCACATGGTGCGGAAGTGACTGGATCAACTCATACTGCATGAATTTTGTTGGTGTATGTGTGTACAGCTGTGTGTGAAAAGGGGACTTCAGCAGACACATCCCTGAAATAGAGGAAATCCAGACAGAGGTGTCTGTCTGTAAGAAGAGAAAGAAGAACCACGGAGTTTACTGGAAATGAGGACATTTAAATATAATGGCTTCATGCATAAAGTAAAGATTTGATTAACCAGTGATAATCAATGTTTGATCAGGTGCTAAGGTTAATCAATACACAATGTGTAATCAAGCGTTAGTTATTTTGTACTCAAAATAATATAGTGAGCCCTGCTTTAAATCATATGTATTTTATTTTAATTAGATGCTGTGATGAGATTCGTGCATTTTAATCTGATAATATAATGGTTTCTGTATTTGTAATTGAATACCTGTACAGTGTACCTTAACAATAAAAAAATGCTAAGTTATATGCAGTCAGGCACAAAAGATTGTTATTATTTTGGGAGGCTTTGGGCTCTTGTCCTGAAATAATAACATGAAAGAGTTTTATTCTGTTTGCAGCTTCATGGTAGTATAAAATATAATATCTAATATCTCTGCCTAAAAACCTCAAGCAGTGTTTGGAGCTTCGATAAGTTTAAAATGTGCCACCTTAGTGGTTAAACTATGTTCCTATGTTCAGGGGTTGGCAAATCATAGCACTTCTGATGCTTGTCAAATTTTAGCTGAACTCTACTCATAAATTGAGGCCAGCAGCTATGTGCCTCATGCCTTAGAGCCTGTACTGTATCTACATCATGCTACTGGTAGCCTGTCGTTCATCCCCATCATATCCACAGATAAGAACTCCAATACAAACACAAGATTCAGATTTATAAGGACATAATGAACACACTCAGCCAAGCAGTTCCCCTGAGAAAATATTAGCTTATAATAATATAGTAACATATTACATATTACTACATTACTGTGAAATTTGCCTTTCTGCATACATTCTACTTTAACTTTTGGTACATTAAATATATTTGGTGCTTAAACTTGTGTACTTTGATCTTGAATTTAGAACTTTTACTTGTAATAGAGTATTTTTTATACTTTGGTAGCCTAGTTGAGTAAAGAATCAGGATAACTACTTCCAACAAGTCCTATAGTTTACAACCCATATGGTCATTTGTCCCTTCCCTTTATATTGGCTACGACCCAGTAAAGCATCTCTTTTGCACAGTGGAGGAGGCGGGGCAGAGCTAAATGTTTCCAGCAAAGATGTTGTTACTGAACTGTTATTGAACGTCTTCAATCCCACCACAAGGTGTTGCTGTCTCCTAATTCTTCACCTCATTTAATACTGTACTGTCATAGTTGCCAACTGTTGCAGCTGTTTTCTGGTTTATTGAACAGTGCCATTCCAGGAAACAATGATGTCCTCAAGGATTAATTTAGGCTTATGCTAAACAAACTTAATTTTGTTATTGATTAGGTGGAATAAAACTTATTTTGAGCACATTATCTGTAAAGGAAAAATGCTTGTTAGTGTCCAGGTTACATTTGGGCTGGAGGGGAACAAAATGTTCAGAGCAACTCAGTATTTTACCATAAATTCTTTACTTGACTCCGGGAGAGCCCTGCACAAGAATTCCTATATGCCAAGTCTGTTTATGCATAAATGGCTAATAAAAATCTTGAAATGTGTATCCTACTTAATTTTGCTAAAAAGTGTGGATTATGATGCAGAGTAAGAAAGATTTCATATGCAGAATGTCAGAATGATAAGCTCCAACAGACGTTTTACCTCACTCTGCCCATGCAGAATATATTGGAAAACATCTTTCTTTACTGTACATTTTGCATGATCCAGTTTACTGTCAGTCATGTAAAAAGTATAAACTAATTTCCACTAATCACATATCCATCACATGGGGAAAATATTGTTTGATATTCAATAATATATAGCCAAATTTAATAATTTGAGGGACATTTCAACAAAAATAGATATACGTAATATTTTAATTTGATATATGCTTTTTATATATTTAAACATTGTAGATAATAATAATAATAGTGGGTCGACTGGATTTGGTCATAGTTTTAAATAACCTCGAAAAGTTTTTTTAATGTGTGTATGTGTTCTCTTGAATTAATTCTACATAAATTCCTACATTTTCATAGCTTTTGATCGATCAGTGGATTTACTCCTGAAAGCAACGCCCTCAGCAAGACTTTGGAGGGTAATGGGATTTCGGACATTTATTTAACGGCTATGAATGCATCACCGCTCGCACCCAGCCGGCGAGCTTTGACCCGCCCAGGGGGCTTTTAAAGTGACATCCGCACCAGCCAATCGGTGATGGGCGCGGTTGTGCACTGACCAATTGCATGTCCGGAGTGGCGCGTGAGGGAGAGGGTGTTTCTGTGCGGCAGGGTGTTCTGAAATTAGCTAAGAATAGCCAAGGCTCGTTAAGTTTACTGTTAAAACGGCAACCAGGAGGGCGACGGATCGTAGCAGAGTACAGAGGACGTAGAATTTACCGAATACATGAGACGGTGTGTCCTCGTGTCGGAAATTATCACACAACATTCGGGGATTTACGTTTGCAACCAGACAAGTGGTAAGCGAGCCTTTATTAGTTTATTTGCAAACCTTACATTTAGCCATTCAGCCTCCTTCTCAGCCAGGCATGGTGCATTGTGAACTGGGGGCTCATTTGCTAGTGAATAGAAGAGGGCTAATGCTCATTGTAGGCTGGGGTTGCTCTGAATTTGCTTTTATATATCAACGCTCCGGACCCGGCAGGCCCATCAACCCGCACACAGCGGACCCGAAGTCAGTCCCGGGGAGGTTGGAGGTGGATGGTTTGAATATTTATTTTATTACGGCCGTTTCCTCCCAGTTTCCCAGTAGGTAGCGATAACATGGGAGTGTTTGTGTTGCCGGACTGATAATACAGAGTAACGAATGAATGAAATCCTGCCAGTTTCCACTGGTCCATAACTGAATCTACCTCACAGGAGACCTCTGACATGATTCACCCGAAAGTCCATGTCGTGCCCCAAGCTTTTGTGTTGTAGTCTAAGAATAACGTTACACAGACAGACTGCTCTCCTCTCACAGGAATTATTTAGCCTTAAAATTTATTTTTAAGCTCTTATACTTGGAAATAATTTGAGAAGAGACACATCAAAGTTAAATTCTTTTTTTTTCATGAGATATAACAGAAAGCTGAAATCCTCTTTATATGTCCAAGCCTAAATTATCTGTGTACTAGAACTGGATATGCTGTCTTTGTTCCATTCACAAAGTCCAGATTCATTTAATTTCAATGTAATTCTTAATGACCACTGTTGTGTGAAATGCATCTAAATTTCTTCTACATTCAAAAAGTGAGCAGCACTGTTACCTTGAGTTGTGCATGTTTCAGGCTAAATTGTTAATATGTCAAAAAAAAAAAAAAACTGTGAACCAAGGATTTATTTTTCTTGGTAAATCCTAAACAACTAAAGCCTGATTCATCAATATTTTTAGGACTACATGTACAGAACAGTTCAACAAGAATGGACGAACCTGCACCACTCACAGGACCGCCTTCGTTATACATATACGTGTATATATATATATATATATATTCACACACACACACTACCATATATATATAATTTTTTTAATTTTTATAATTGATATCATGGTGGCACAGCGGTGCAGTGGTTAACACTGCTGCCTCACTGCAACAAGGTTCTGGATTTGAGCCTCTGGCCGACCCGGGGCCTTTCTGTGTGGAGTCTGCATGTTCTCCCTGTGCCTGCGTGGGTTCTCTCCGGCTTCCTCCCACAACCCAAAGACATGCTCAGCTGGGATCGCCTCCCGCCCCCCCCCCCGCATGGCCCTATTCAGGAATGAGCGGTATAGATAATGGATGGATGGATAATTGCTATCACATACACATGGACTGTCAGTATCATCCCCTACAGCTACATACAGGAGCAGATGCTTCAGTCTCGATGTCCACTTTAATGGTCAGTTTTAGCCCAGACAGGGCAAAAACTGATTAATCTGCACTGTTTTTATTGAAAAAATCATCATTGACCTGGTATCTGCAGACAGCTTTGAGCTAGTGTTAGCTCCTCAGCAGTTTTTCAGCAGGAAGATAATGAATATAGTAGGATCCACACACTGTTAGCTTGACTTCCAAGGCCTAAAATCTCATAGCCAGTAATAATATCTTTGCAGCAAACTAAACAGAGCTCAGATCAGTGTGCAGAGAGTTTTTCAGTCTGTCCTTCTAAGATTTATAATTCTGTTAAGAGAAACCCATAGTCATCTCCTGAGTCCCGAATCTGTGACCTGCCACAATTTATGGGACTATTTGTGAGTCAGCGTGGCTCATATAGCTGTCAGTCTTCTACAAACTGGTGACAAATGAAAGTAAAATGATCAGCAGAGCCTTGTCAGGGCCGCATCTCCAGAGCAGCGTCGGGTCTCCTCTGTCGGAAGGAGGAAACATCCTCCTTGCAAACCAGATTCCTCACTGAGTGTCTGACACTCTGGGAATAAACAGATCAATCAGATCATCAGGACAGTGATCAGCTGATTGATCAGTGATCACTGCAGATGCTTCCTGAGAAAAGGCCATATGCACAGATCGATCCCAGGATTTTAAGTCTCGATATTCAGCCATTCAAACCTGCCAGTGTTGCTACCACTGTGTCTGCAGTAGTGACTTTACTTTGACTTCACTGTGCTTTTCTGTAGATTCCCATCACCTGTTGTATAATTAATCACTGTGAACTTTGTCTTCTATGTTAAGTGAACATTAATATGCGTTTTCTCATGGCTCAGTAGAAATCAGAGCAGTTCTCTTCATCCTGGAGGGAGTTCAGTGTGAGCCTGTAGGTTTTTGAGGGTTTAGTAGCTTTTGCAGGTCAGACTATGTTTATAGTGTATGTGTTGTGTCATATTGATTGCAAACAGGTAGACAGTAGTGTGC
Source organism: Monopterus albus (assembly GCF_001952655.1). NCBI lineage: Eukaryota > Metazoa > Chordata > Actinopteri > Synbranchiformes > Synbranchidae > Monopterus > Monopterus albus. The sequence continues at coordinate 402,323 of NW_018128184.1, read as the reverse complement.
TAACCTTCATCTGGTATTTTTATCATCATTACTTATCATTACTGCCTATTAACATTGCAGGCTCCATCCACCCGACTCAGGCTGAAGTTGCCTTTTTTCTTTTCTGGTAAAAGCTTCACCTTCATCTGACTGACAATCGAAAGCTACAGGTGTGGATTAGAAGTGTTGGTGGTTCACTCCAGGTTTGCTGTTGGTTTGACCCCCAGTTGGCACTGGACTCATTGTATTACCATTCATTCCTCCATGTGTTTGATGAAACCGTTTCACATTTGTATGAGGAGAGATATTGGTGGAGAGCGTGAGCAGACACTTATCTGTTTTTATTGTGGATCATTTTCACTTAGATAAGGGCCCATCAGAGTTCCTGTGCTGTATGTTGTAGGCTATAGGTTACAGTTTATTACTTTGTATAGAAATTCAGACGTCAGGCTTTAGAAAGGTTGAGCGTGCAGTACAATCGTTTATTAATTAATTTTATTGCATCATTGATGTTCCATGGATAAATCATTGATAATACTGATGCATGTCCAAAATCTGATCTCTAAGACAGTCCTGAAAGAAATTAACCTCTTGAATCGTGATTTATGGTTGTTTGCTTTTAAGAAGCATTTACATGAGGAAAAGAATATTTTGTGCACAGAACCACACCATGAATATCTGCTGTTTCCAACTGTGCTTTGACATTGTCACTTACTGAAACCTAGTTGGAACAGTTTAATACACATCTAACAAATTTGTACGTTTGGGTCTTCAGTGGGATTTAAATACCTTACTGTTGGTTTGATGGCTGGGTTTTTGGCTCTAAAGGAGATTGTATGGATTCACTGGTGAGTGTGTCAAAACTACTGCTGCAAATCAAATAGTGAATTAGTTACAAGTGTGATTGTCTCACCAGCCACAGTGTGGACTTTAAGTACAAATTAAAATATGATCCTACAGCATGAGTAGCTCACCAGTCTGAAATAAAGAACTTACCTAGAAGGACATCAGCCTTCAAATGAGCCAGTGACAAGAAGTCCGCTTTTCAATATCTGATCAGAAACATGATTTATTAACTTAGTGATACCTGAGTGATCACTGAATGTGACCACCTTAAAAAGGAAATGGACTTCCTGGTTTGGCTGCGGAAAATTCCATCTGTGGGTTAGGTTATGGTTTAAGGCCAGTGGTTGCTATGGAGACCTAGGTGCGGCTAAAGGAGGGTTTTACAGCCCCTCATGAAGCACGAGGCCACCCAGTTGTCGCTTTGACAGCGAGAGAGAGGGGCTTGGAGGTGTTAATGACCCATTTGGCTGCTGTGGGACTGTGCTTGGCTTCTTTGGGAGAATGAGGACTGTGTGTGTGTGTGTTATCTTGGGAATGTGTGTGTTTTCCTTTTGGCTAGCCTTTGGATGCTGCTTCACCTGTCATTGAAGCTATTTTTAAACCTGAAACAGTTTGTTTGGCTCTGAGTGAATTAGACCTGCTGACTTACAATGAGCTGCTCAGCGCAGGGTCAAGCCGCACACAAACATACAATACACCTAAAGTCATTGGTTTTATTTTTTTCTCCTGATTGTTTCTGTTGCTGTGTTTAGCCCATGTTTTTGTGGTTTTGTGAAAACTTAGTCATACCTTAGGCATCAAGAAAAACAAATGCTGAAGTTGAAGAAACAAAACATTTGTTCACTTTTACAAGGTGGAAATGATCTCTGCATACATTTGCTTTGTTGCAGAGAGTTGGATGAAAAAACCGATACCATTCACATGTATGTATGCTAAACATGAAGCTACAGCTACTTGGCATAACACAACCATCAGAAACCACTAATCTGACCCTGTCCAGGTGTGACAAAAATCTAGATTCAAGGACGTTTCTCTCTGGCAAAGCCAAATCGTCTGTGTTGTTTTTTACACTTCAGCTTTTGTATGGATTCACCAAACAAAGTGTACCAGGTTGGTTAGCTTTAAGAGTGCTGTTAGTCTGATTTTTGATACTTTTTGTTTACTTTCAAGCTATGAAAGGATTTATGTCTGCAATCAAAGAGTTACCCATGAGCATGGATATTTTTCCTTGCAGCGTAGACACATGCAGTAGCAACATAAATAGTGGCCGTCGAGCAGCCTTCAGCAGATGAATAATAGATGGTCTGTCTGGAGGCTGCTGAGCCTGACGTCTTGACGAACTATGACATTACAAAACTACAAGCACCTTCCCTCGCCATCAAACAGGCTAACCGTCTGTCTTGGATGAAAGCTATAATCCTGGATTGATTAAGCACCTCTTCAGTGTCATTAAACCAGGAGTTGGAGCTCTGCCGCAGGAGAAAGAGAAGCTTTTACAGGTGGAGCTCCATTGAACGATAACATCAGTGTAATTTAATTTGTTTTCTGTCAGGTTGTCTTTCCTGCTTTCAGAAGGTCATGCTCTCTGTTGTACCACAGGCAGTGTTCTAGTTGAGTCTCGTGTCCGAGTCGAGTCTCGAGTCCCCAGTGTTTGAGTTGAATCTGAGTCACCAAAGAATAATTCAAGTCTGAGTTAAGTCCCTGTTATCCGAATCTGAATCATCAGGGTCTACATTAAACACAGTTGACAGCTCTCCATCATTTTGATGGACAGGGTCATTAAAATTCTGTAATTTAGTGACCACAAAGGCCACAAAAAATACTTGTCAGGTCCCAGATAGTGAGGAGCATTGAGCAGATCTCAGTTGTCCTTAATTCAAAGTTAGTGTAGATCGTCAGCCTGTGTTCAGATCTGCTAAAATGATGCCTTCAGATTTTTCCATCATTAATAAAAAAGAAAAAAAATTAATCAAATAGGTCAAATGTTCGGTTAATGGAACCTCTTGCGTATTGCTCTGCAATTTGATACATAAAAATAATTTATAGAAAGGTGGAGTGTAGACTTGATGGAAGTGGATACTACAGATACAGCATAGTGTGAATGAACAGGTTTTAATACAAATATTATTGGCCAAGTTATTATAGCCTGTTTACAAAAGTAAAAGAAAATCTAGTCATCCTATCCAACTTCCAAGTCCAAATCTGGACTGGAGTCAGGCTCGTGTCTGAGTCCTGCACTACAACACTGACTTCAGGTTTTCCAAACCAATGGAAAGCAACTTGCTCATTGTTTCTTGAAAATCCCCCTGAAAATGGCTCAGAAACAAACCTGCTGCACTAAAGCAAAAAGATTAATAGCATGTCTGTGCTGTGCTGTGCATGGGCACAGAATCTATGCAAACACTAGTCCCTTTTACACGCCCGTTCAAGGCAGGATTATTGCACCAGTTTGCACACTGTGCACAACAACTTTGAGTAAATCATTTCGCTTTAAGTCTAAGTCATTTGCGCTCTAATATGCAAAAAATGGACAAAACATAGTAGAGTACAGTAAAGAAAGGATTGGAACTTGTCCTTTAGCCAATGCAGAGCCATTAAAATATGCCTGGCTCATTCCTGATGCTTAGAGTTGACTCCGGATATCTTTAATCAGTTAGCAAGATTAAATCATAAGAAGTAATTAGTTAATGCTGGTAGTGTAGTGTTGCTGTTAACGTTTTTACAGAACTCTCTCACTTGTGCATCTGAAAATATCAACAGCGACCAAACACAAAGAATCTGAAGATGAAAATATCAGCTGCTGATACAGTCCTACCCACATCTCAGGATCTTGTGAGCTCACATCCCGTGTGTGTGTCTGGAGCCCAGAGACCATATGGTGGAGGATCCACCCACCCACTGGGACCAGCCACACCTTGCTTGCACACACACCGAATGTCTTGGCACTGAGGTGCTGCATTCACACCCTGCAGCCTTGCATCCATACAGACATGGTGTGCTTGGTTGTGCATTACATCATAACATACTTAGACACACTGCACATGATTTTTGTTGGATAGTGTGGAGATAAACACATGAATGACAACAGAGGGACAAGGTGAATGGGTTCTTACAGTGTATTTGTGTTTGATCATCATTTGATTTGTTGTTAATGACAGGATCTACCCTTTTTTAAACTGATAACTGACCAAACATGGGGGCAGTTCTGTTTCAGGTCAAAGGCTCAAATAGATTTTTAGCTTGTGCACAAAAACTCCTTAAACAAGTGTTTTTTTTGGTATGGCTCCAATTCAGTATCAGTTTTATTATTGACTAGACTGTTGATTATTACCAAATTTTCTATTGCTCCAAAACTCCAGAGACCCTAAAGATTGACCCAGGACATCCGATGTGTGTGGCCATTTGAAACCTAGTAAATATTGGTATAATTAAACTTTCCTTGCATGCAATCACTAAGTGTAATAAACTTTTGTGCTTGTGAGAATTTGCTGTTTTCATTAGTTTTTTGACACAGCAAGCAACTGGAAGACAACACACTGGGCTCTGAGATATATTTTCTGACAGTTTATGGACCCAGTAATGAGCAATGGCAATAATGATGCCACATAATGATGGAGTGAGTCGGTTTCATTTAGTTTGTGCCTTTTCTCACTTGGAGATCCAACAGTGTAATCTTGACGTTTTCATATGGCAACATCATGATACCGTTTTTACAGATAAACTCTAAAGCACATGGAAATATTCAAAAATAGAAAAGTAGATACTGTAGTCTCTTTTTGCTTAGCTACCTTCCTCGGTTCTTTTTCTCTCCACCTCCTCTTCATCGTCTCTTCTTCTTCCTTTTTCTTCCACCCTCTTCTTTCCTTCCTGTATCTCCCCTTACTCTCCTCCTCATCTCTCTCCTTTCTTTCTGCCTGCCCTTCATCCTTTCTCGTCATCAGTCTCTCTTCTTTCCTCTTCATTTGTCCATGTCATACTTCTGTTCTTGTTGTACTCACCTCATCTTTCCTTCCTCTGTCCTTCATGTCATCATTGTTCAGCCTCCTTTCAGCCTTCCTCCTTCTCTACCTACTCGTCCATCGTTCACTCCTACTCTAGTCTGTCTGACGTAACCAGTGAAGCAGCTTTAATACTATTATCTATAAATACCCCTTCATCTCTCTCTTCTGTCAAACTGAGGAAGTTTCTCTTTTGCTTTTATCCAATTATATTTTCTTCTCTGATATTTTTGCCAGAGGGATTCTCTCACTTTCTGTTTCTTCATCTTACAAGGAATCCTTTTTAAATCGAAATGTACGAACTTGGCATATTTCATCAACAGTGCTTGACATTTGTAGAAACGTGAAAATCGGCTGAAAAATTTGTGCAAATGTTTTTGAGATGTCTTAACATTGAAGAGCATGTCTGTACTGTGCATTGCCTATTGATTTAGGGTAGGATGTTGCCTTTGTGTTCAGCTTCTCCACTGGATGTGTGAAAAGTCTTTGAAGACTAATTTGCATAAATACTCTCTTGCCTTCGATCGGCTCTCAGTAAAAGAGAGATTTTATCAGATTTGTTTCCAGAGTCTTTATCTCAGCTTCATCCGTCTCAGGTCGAAGTCCTTCGCTCTCACTTTCTTCCTTTCCCATCTCGTCCCTTCATCACAAGTATTTTTAATGCTGTGTTCTCACCTTGATTTTTAACAGAAAAACAGGAATGACACCCTCCTCCCTCACAACACACTTTCCAAATTTTAAATTTGGGCTGTCAAAAACATCGGCTTGCCCTCTATTTGTATTTTCTCTCTCACACTAAAAATTGTTTGATAGTGTCAGGTTTTTTACGTTTTGGTGTCAAAAACCTTAAAATAGACTATGCTATTAATTTAAAGTTTTGACAGTTCAAACAAGTGGTTAATCAACAGGAAATTCAGCATTCATGATCAAATGTTTTTATGCATACGAAGGTGGACAGCACAACGAACCGGATTAATTCACTAGGTAAACAGCGGTACCCATGTATCGATGAAAAGAGATGCGTAACACTAAACAAAGCAGGTAGTTGAGAAACCCCATGTTTTAACTAGCATAATGCAGACATAGTACCTTCTCCAGCCTTACAAAAGTTCTCTCTAACGTTACAGAAACAAGGCATTAACAGACATTCAACGTACAACAGTGTAGGTACACCTCGTTTTTTGATCTTTAGGGCATGTTTAAGATGATAATTCACCGTTGTAACATTGTAGATAAGTCAGAAAACACAGAAGCATGGGCTCTTTGACATGCTCTGGTAAAGTGTGAAGGGCATTTTACACAAATTTCTCACATTTTACAGACTAAACAATCAATTAATCCAGAAGACATTCAGCTGATTTATCAATAAAGGAAACAATCATTAGTTGCAGCTCTAGTTTTGATATCCACTCTAAACTAAAGCCTTTAACTCTACATAATGAAAGGCCACTGGTGCTGAAAGACCCTCAAATGTTTTAGAAATATGGTGCAAGTCCACTATATTTTCTTGTGTACATCTTTGTCAGCTGCTTGTCAGCAATCATCAGATATCGGCATGCTCAGTAGGAATAGTTAGCCGCGCGACCATGAAACACAATCACTCTCATGTTAGTCTGCAAAGTACGTTTCATGCACCAGTAGTCTGAGTTATTTTATGTGAGGGTTTCACCTCGTAGATAAGACAAAGAGCCGGGCGGGGGGGGAGCCGGTTTAGAAAGCATCACGTTGGCTTTCAGGCAGATCTACATGTTGTTGTTAATACTTCAGCCTTGACTTGAACAGACAAAGATCATTTGGAGCTAAACCTGCCCAACCTGGTTTGATAGTACTGTTGTTACCAGTGAAGCAGAATGTACAGTAGTGGTTTCATAGTGAATAGTAACAGTACACCAGGGCTTGTTAAAATAACATTAGGCCTCATGTTCTGCAATGAGATGATCTTATCATGGTATTGTTTTAGAAATATCTGTTGTCCAAATGAATTATTCTGAATTTTAATTAAAAGCTTAAAACAAGCTTAACTTTTTAGTTTTGTGCATGAAGAGTTAGATGGAATATGGTTTTTTGCTTTGAACATCAGTTTGATTAACTTGTATGTACTTTTTCATTTTCTTTGCCAGTTATTTTCTTGAGTAATGATTTACTCTATGAAATGTGGTTTTGTCTGACCAGCTGGTGGAACAGCAACAAATCTCCATGTTGGATAGGTTGAAACCATATTGGATTTTTCTTTCACTTAAAAAGTGACTTAAATGATTAATTAATTGTCAGAGCAGTCAGCAGTTCATTTGCTGTTGATTTGACTAATCATCTCAGCTCTTTTACAAATGTCCTCATTAGTGTCTTGATAATCCTTTAACTCCCAACCCTGCTCCTGAAATTAAATACATCCCATAACCTGTACAAGTCTAGACAGAAACCACCACTACTAGAAGGCATCTGGGTCCTTATAACTTTTATTTGACTGCATAGCACGAACTGTAATAACTGACCCACTTCTAGTATGGCTGCCAGAGGAAACCGTTTCTTACACCGTTAACGTGTTTTGTTAACGGTGATGCGGAACCTTTGATGGACTGCTGTTTCCTGCGGTAAACCGTACTCATTTCCTGTTTTCTGTATTTGCACTGCGTTGTGCTTGCTTCCAGATTGTTTAGGAATTAAACTCACTATTTTCTAGGTTCATCTGAATTTTTGAGTGACAACATACGCTTGCACCACTTAAAGCACTTGTTTTGCAGAAGTTCTTGCTAACTACCAAATTTAACTTGCTACTTTAGGTCGGCTAGTTTAGAAGCTAGCTAAGCTAGTAGCTTAATCTAGAGCAATGGCTTCCCCCTCTTCCTCTCCTCCTTTCTCTTGCTCGGAGTGTCGCATGTGCAGTTATTCCTCTGCCTCCTTTAGCGATAATGGTACTTGTAATAAATGTCAGATACTAGCAGCATTGGAGGCGAGGCTCACAGACTTAGAAGCGCGGCTCCACACCATGGAGAACAGGCCAGCTAGCTATGCCCATGTAGCCGGTGTGGAGCCTCCTAGACGTAGCTTAGCCCAAGACAGCTACCCCCCCCACAGCTTCCCGAGCAGCCGGGATCTCAGACAGGTGGCTGGGTGACAGTTC
>NW_018128184.1:391027-392466 GCF_001952655.1 Monopterus albus | reverse complement strand
AAAGATTTCAATTTGTTCATGTTAATGACGAATGTTCCACACAAATTGAAGTTAGTCACGGCGTTCCACAGGGCTCTGTTTTAGGTCCAATTCTCTTCACTTTATACATGCTCCCTTTAGGCAATATTATCAGGAAGCACAACATAAATTTCCATTGCTATGCAGATGATACTCAGTTATATTTATCTATGAAGCCAAATGAATCAGGTCAGCTGGTCAAACTTCAAGCATGTCTTAAAGACATAAAGGCCTGGATGACCTGCAACTTCTTACTTCTAAACTCTGACAAAACTGAAGTTATTGTGCTTGGGCCTGAAAACCTTAGAAATCTGCTGTCTTTTAATTTTAACCCGGTTCTTTTGTCTGAAGGCCCCAAGAAGTAACACTCAGGATACAGGAATCAGCTTCAAGTAGATTTATTTTCTTCTGGTTAAATGCAGAGTTATTACAGCGCTGGGCTCTGAGAGATGACAAGTCTCCAAGAGCCTCGATTATCACAAAACGTTTACATTTAGCTTCTCGGGCTGGTACTGCCCTATACACTGGTGGTACATTACACATCAATATTCTAGAATGTTCATATAGGCAGAATAAGGCAATTCAGTAAAAACAATTGTAACAAATTTAAATATGAATAATATTAATGAAATGAAAGCTAGATAGGGCTAGACAGACCTAAGTGTTACACAATGTAAGTGTGTGTGTATGTTGTTATCTTCTATTTTCAGGCGTTTCTTTCCAACTGAAAATAGACATGCAGTTAGCTGTGTCACTTCCCTGATTCTGTTGTAAAAAAAAACCCTTACTCATAGTTCAGACATGGGTGAAAAGTTCAAGCTGTCAGACTTCCACGTCTGTAAAATAGCATAAATTAACAGTATCTTATCTTTAGTTTCCAAGACACTTATCTATGCAATCTACTCTTGCACAATTATCTAAGAAAATAAGAAATACTACAAGTTGACCTGCAGCTGAAAATTATAACTGTTATGTAAGTATAAGAGCCAGGTTAATACTGATACATGGTGCTGTTAATAAAACACAGTCATACTAAACTTTATCCTTATAAAGCAAAATAATACTAACAGTAAATAAAACAACTGCAACTCCTGAAATCCAATTCTAACATGTCTAATCATATAGTTACTTTAGATGACATAGCTCTTGCCTCCAGTACTACTGTGAGGAACCTTGGAGTCATCTTTGATCAGAATATGTCCTTTAAATCACACATAAACCAAGTCTCTAGATCTGCCTTCTTTCACCTGCGCAATATTGCAAAAATCAGGAGCATCCTGTCTCAAAGTGATGCTGAAAAACTGGTCCATGCATTTGTTACTTCCAGGCTGGACTACTGTAACTCTTTACTATAAGTATATCCCAATAATTCCCTAAAAAGCCTCCAGTTAATCCAAAAGGCTGCAGCCAGAGTACTGACA
>NW_018128184.1:357009-390815 GCF_001952655.1 Monopterus albus | reverse complement strand
GGGCCCCATGATGCTCTGAGTTTCCCTTTTGGATCTACACATTTAATAGATTGCCCAGCCAATAAGTTAGCTAATGCACTTACTAACTTTGTGTCTCCTCTCTCCCGTAGTGTGTCCTCTCTCTCTCCCTGTACCTTTCTGCAGGTTGCCCTGGCCCTGGAGCTCTATGTCTCTGACGAGCAGTCACCGGCCACATCGACCTGATCAGTGTTTGATTGTTGTGTCTTGTTGCTTTTCTTCTTTTGTCTCTCCTCTATCCACTCACCCCAACCGGTCGAGGCAGAAGGCCGCCCACCAAGAGCCGGGGTCTGTCGGAGGTTTCTTCCGTTAAAGGGAGTTTTTCCTCCCCACTGTCGCCAAGTGCTTGCTCAAGGGGGATTTGTTGGGTTTTCCCTATGTAATAATATTGATAACAGTAAGGTCTAGACCTTACTTTGTAAAGTGTCCTGAGATGACTTTTGTTGTGATTTGGCGCTATACAAATAAAATTTGATTTAATTTTTGAATTTGATTTTCAAATAGAATAATAATACTGCAGGGTGGCCGTGGCTCAGGAAGTAGAGCCGATTGCCTTCAAACCCGATTCCAGTCCTGGCTTCACCACACGTCAAAGTGGGCATTGAGAAAGACACTGAAACCCTGGTTGCTCCTGGTGATATCACTGGAATGTGAATGTGTGAGTGCTTGTGTGTGTGAGAGTCAGTCAAAGAGAAATATTGTAAAGCGCTCTGAGTATGCTTCAGTGCCTAGAAAAGCGCCATATAAACCCATTTATGTGACCAATTGGTCTGATCTGAGCCTCTGAGTTTGGTTCCCTATGAGCCACAGATATCAGTAGTGATCTGTGTGATCAGTAATCCGAAACATGAATATGTTGCATTGGTCTACATTATAAATTCCTTCACTTAAAACCCGTGAACTGACTGCTGTTAGCCTACTTAGTTAGCCTAGCTCAGTTTGTCAGATAGGAAATTGAACGATTGTGATGGAGACCTGCAGCTCACCTGTAGTTACAGCTTAGTGTATATCTAGGATTAGCACAGGCTAACACCATGCATAGTGAGAGTTAAGCAACATCTTAATAAGCCACAATCTAGGGCTACATGTCCATAACCTTCTGACAGTTAGCACCGCAGTGTGTGTTGTGTTTTCTCACGTCAAGGTGTGAAAGTGTGGACAGCTGCAGGGCTGACACTCTCACCTCCTGTCCTCCTCCTGTTCCTCCCTCCATTTGTGAATGAAAGCTGCTGTGCATACCTCCTTTGCCAACATGGCATCACTGTTCAGCCCTTTTTGTCCTTTGTTGTTGCCATTGTTCAAAAGCCACACCAGTGTTAATTCTGGTTTTACTTCTTACAGCATCCATCTTCTTTTTAGTTGTAACAAATACAGTGTTACCCGCTCAGATCTGTGACCCTGAACCGTAGTTGGGGACCTCTGGTTCATGGCTAAGCTGCTTTAGCCCTGGCTTGTAGCCAGTAACTAGCCTTGGAAGTCCGGGCTTTACTGGAGGGGAGAAGTGAAGAGGGAGCCCGGCTAACTCCATTCAAAACGAGCACTGCATGCGGCCTTTAATGCCCAGTTAACTGCATTACAATCCTGTCTATACACTTAGAGCTGAGTACTATCTGGCTGCATGTAAAAGGAGTCTGTCTTCTCGTTCTCATACTGGGGGTCACAACTTTTAGCAACAACATGACCTATAAGCTTTTATTTTATTCTAACACATACAACAAAATTTTGTTTGGAGCCGAGGGCCCCGGGCCGCTGCGTGCATACACGCCACCGTCACAGTCAACTTGGAGGAAGGCCTGGCCTGTAACAACGTTCTCCATTTACAACCAAAAGCTGCTGTGGGAACCTCCTCTGCCACAGATGACATTTTTTTTCTTTATGTTGTCACTCCTTTAATGTATTATTCGCCACTGGGATGAAAAGAGAAATTCAAGAAATGTAGCAAAAATTGATTCTGGAAGGAATTGCCAGCACTACCTTTAAAATATCCCTGAACCACTGAAATTTCTTTGCTGCCTTAACAACTGGCTCAGCCAACGTGATGTTAATGTGCTGCCGCTAATTAAATGACTGAATGAATGACACTTTATTGGTAATTGGTATGGGTGGAACAACTTTTACAAGTCGAGAACTAGAGGGTGGTATCGGACCCTGATACTGGTGTTTGCATCGGTGCGTCCCTAATCCTGAATCACAATAGACTGTAAAGTGTGTTGCAGTTACAGCCTGTCATGACTCAAAGCTAGTATAGCAGCTAATAACAGCTTTGTGCACGTTGTAACAGCATGTTTTTCACAAAGAAGCAATTTGACACATCATGCATGTGGAACTCAACCACTTATAACAAGTAACCTCTGTATACATGTAACATTTAACACAGTTTTACAAATTGATCTCGGTATTTCAAGAATCCGATAACTGAATCGTTCAAAATAAGAATCGCAATTAATCAAAATATTAACTTTTTTTTTTTTTGTCCAGCCCTAAGACTGAGGCTTAAAGTGGCATATTAATATTCTGGGCAGCTTTGAGCACTGACTTCTATCATGATGACTGAGAGAAAGGTTTCTTCCTTAATTTAATTAAACTGCTGTTGATAAGCTGGACCTTTTGTTTAACAAAATATTGATCATTTTGCAATAACTGCTGTCACTGTGTTTCTGTGCAGGCTGCAGGTTGAATCTGTCTCTCTGCCTTGCTGTGAGAGGAGCGACCAAGATACAACATTAAGGTAAGCTCAGCTGGTGTGACACAGACACCATCTTGGCCCCCTTTAGGTAACTAAGTCTGAGCCCACTCTGGGGGTTCTGGGCCCCAGTGAGGGGCCCTGTGGCAGACCTGTTTCACCACAGTGCCTCCTGGATATAGGTGGTGCTGACACAAGAGTTTGATGATGCTTTTATGAATAGGTGACTTGTGATAGAGTACAGTGTGTTCATGTGGATGAAGTGATTTATGTGTAGTTTATGATTTTGGCAAAATGTATAGGTTCTCTATCCTCTACTTGTTCCAAAGTTATTTGAGAGATGTTGGTTTTTTTAATATCTGCTACAGATTGGTTTCCTGTTTATAAACATTCAGAGGTGCACACGTAACCCGGGGGATAGCACGCTAGTGCATTGTTATGTTTGCTCATCTTTTGGAGATTTTCATTGTTTTCAGTGTTGGGCTCATTCCTCAAAAAAAGTAATATATTACTCTTGTTACTCTTTTCAAAAATAGTTACTTCCTGTCAAAAGTAGCTCATTATACTACTCGTTTTACTTTTACTGTACATTACACCCAACAGATTGGTAATATCTTGCAAATGAATGTTGATGTGGGGGTCTGCTGCTAAATGCCGTGCAGTGACGTGTGCACACACGACAACTACGAATATTACATGTCAGATTCCAAATCGGTCTTTGTCATGGTGACACCACTACTCGTTACTGGGGAAAGTAATATTATTACATTACCGTGTTACTAGTAAGGCGTTACAGCCCAACACAGAGCATTTTAAATAGCCATCAGTTGAACAAAGCCAGTGATGACCTTCATTTAGTAACAGACCATGTATGGTTTTTCACTGAAGTGCTGTTATCTCAGTTATCACCATGGATGATACAGCCAGCGTTGAGTATTATTAAAATGAATACATAGAAAAACACAGCAAAAATTCATAACACTTTTCTATATTTGATCCCTGGCGTCCTTCTGGGCTCAGCAGGATGAAGGACCCCAGTCTCTTTTTATTGTTTGAAGCCACAGTTTTCTCCTTCGCTGTTGGAAGGAATGTTCTCCCTTCAGGATGCTGAACATTTTCCAGCCATCCTTGGAGCAATTCGAGCAGTTTACTGCACAACAAGTTCTTTTCATTTTACTTTCCAAACAGTCTCTGTCAGTCCGTTTAGGTTAGTTACCGTGCTTCTCACCGAGGTCGTTGCTCAGAAACCTGTCTATATTTTGGTATATCTACAAACAGTTGAATGAAAGAAATGTTTATAAAAATGTATTGTTATCTTTGGATCTTTGTATTACTTCACTTCAATAGGTTTAAATGTAACTCACAGCTGCTAAATTCTCCATATATTTGAAGCCAAATAACAGAATAGATAAGACATTGAAGAACAATAAACACAAAACAGTTAACTGCTCGCTGCCAAAGTGCCAGGGGTCTCATCAAACATGACCATTTCCTCATAACGTCTTGTGGGAGTGATTTTTAGGATCAGTTGCTCAGTCACTGGTTACGCTGGAGCTGTGCTGCTCAGGAGATCATCTGTCACACTAAAGACACGTCAGAGGAAAGAAGCAGCAGCAGCACATCAGTGGACGGCATTGTGGTTCACTGAGGGAGTTCACCGAGTTTCACATTATGTAACTTGACTGTAATGGGATTCCACCTTTCTGGCCTGATGGTTCCCAGAATGCACTGCAGCCTTTATTATTTATGAGCGGGTGAGGGGCGTAGTCCTACTGTTGGTAGATCAGGAATAGAGACAGACAGACCCCACAGCACACCTGTGTTTGTGTGTGTCAAGGTCTGCATGCTTTTGTGTGTGTTGGGAATATTGCCACATTGTGAGTATGTACATGTGTAGTAGGCCTACAAAAGGAGTAGGATATAATCTTCCTAATTAATCTAATATTAATAAATTACCTGAAAATTCAATGATATACTGTTTATAGATAAAATGTAAATCAGTGTACTTCATCATATTGATGCAAAACTCTTTAGAAGTCTAGTACTGCATAAGGCAGTCCTGCACATTAACTTGGGACTTTGCTAACTATAGTCTCATGCAGCCTGGGAGCCCTTGAGCCATATTTGGGATTTGTGATATTGGGCTATTCAAAAAAACAAAAAAAGGACTTGACTGGTGAATCTTGACCAACTGCTGTGACCTGCAGGACCGAGGGTCATGACTGACAGATGGTCAGAAGCATCAGCTAAGGAGTGCTGTAGCCCAACCCAGAAGGTAGCATCACCCTGGTTCCCTTGGCAAAAGGCCAATGGGATCTTTCCATACGCTTTTGGATTATTGTGGAAAATAATTTCTATGGCAAGATAGAGATTATTATATTTATAGAGATGACACTTAGACGTTTTGTTCGGCACGATAATCTTCACAAGTGGGTTCCCTTGGCAAAAGGCCAATGGGATTTTTCCATACGCTTTTGGATTAATGTGGAAAATACTCTCTATGGCAAAATAGAGATGACACTTTATGACACTTAGACGTTTTGTTCAGCACGATAATCTTCACAAGTAAACATCTCTGTTATGTTCACCACCACGGCTTCTGTGAAGTCCTTTCCTTTTAGTGTGACCTGATCTAGTTAGTGATCACGACTCTCAGTTAGAATAATGTGTGAGTGCACAAGTGTAAAAATAATGAGGCTGTAAAGACGGGCTAGTGAGTAGGTGAGCCTCTGTTTGGCGTGATGATGTGTAATATCGCAGACAGCCTCTGTGGTTTCATTTAGCCACTTGTTAACAAAACTCAAGTGGGGTATTTATTGACTTATTTTATTTCATAGAACAAAACTTGAAAATGTACTGGCCTTGTGTTAACCACAGACCTTATTTCAAGTGTCTAACCCTAAAACCCATTCCATCCCATAAACTTCAGGTTGAGGGAACTGGAAGTGCAAAAATGCTGACTCAGTTTTGGGCTCACTACTGAGGTCCTCTGTTACCAGCATTATATACTGTGATGATATGATTGTACCATTTTGTTGTTTAACACATAAAAACATTTAGGACTCATGATGCACAGCAGTGGAAAAGAGTCCATTGACTCTGACCCTTTTTCTAATCTGTTACAGAGGAAGCACAGCACACAACCACCCGGGGGTTGTGGACCGCACAAACTGAAAGGCCAGGTAGAGAAATGTGAGGAAAATGTAGCTGAATATGACAAAATGTGTAATGAATTGGAATCGATGACTGTGCCTTTAATGCTCAGTTGTGATGTTTCCATCAGATCTGATATTTTTGTGTTGATGCTTCACATTCACGGTGTGTAAGTGACTTGTATCTGGCTCCATGTAGATTTATGTGAAACTAACACGAGGTTTCATCAGTACAAGTCGGTCAGATGAAGTTAAAAATTAATTGGATGGCATTTTCTTCTGCAATGGAAGCATCATGAAGAGTGTACAAACACAATGTGTCTAAGCCAGACTTTTGAATCCTCATTTTAGTTTCAGATAAACTGCTGGCTTGGTTTAATTGTTCATTACAATGTCAGAGGATGATTAAAGTCTGTTCCATCTCTACAAATGTTTTAGTTTGGTCAGACCCAAAAGATATAAAACAGGGAAAAGCAGCAAATGATCAGTTTAGAAGCTACAGAACAAAGTGGAAATTAGTTTGTTTTTTTGTTTTTTATTTGGTGTGAAAGCTGACAATTTTCAGTGAACATACAGATTATTTTCTTTCAGCTCTATTGTGAAGAGCAAAACAAAACATTGGCTGTGACCAGGGTGATAAAGAGAAGCAGTGGGAGGGAGGGGCGAGAGAGGCTCAGCTAGAGAGCAGAGAGAGAGTGAAGTAAGTTTTCCCAGTGAAAAATGGTTTTGTCTAAATTCCACTGGACTCCAGTTGCTACTCAGCTTTCTTTTTGTTCTTTGATGCCTGGCTCTTTATTTTCCTCGGGGCCCGGTTTCCCTCTTCCTCACTGTCTCTGTCAGTATCTCTCTCTTCTTTGTTCTTTTGGTATTTGTCTCGCTCCCGCTGTTTCTTTTAGGCTGTGTTTTGCTTTCCTTTTTTGTCTCACTTTCCTTTTCATGCTCTCACATTATTGGTTTACTCAGACAGGACAGATTCCCTTTTTATTTCCCCTTGTATTCCTTTTTTTTAAAAAAGCTTTTTCCCATTTTTTCATTCTTCCACACACCCACATTCACTAAGCAGAAAACTTTCCAGACAGATTAAATGGAGTGAAGGCTGATGTGATGAGGGAAAGTCAGAGAATAAAGCTTAAAAAAGAGAGGGCAGAGGTTGTGCCACTGTCTGGGAAAGTGCGTCTCATGTTATGTCCCAGCAAACCCTCAGTATGAACTGGGATCTTACAAAAACACAACTTCTTCTAAACATTCAAGGTGGCATTTGTCCTTCTGGATGTGTTGACAAAGATAATGTGTCTGTTTTGATAACATTAGCGACCTAGCATGGCCATGATTTTACCTTTGTGTTGAACTAACTGCACAAGGGCAAAATCTTCAGTCTGACTTTGGTGGGAAGTAGGCAGGGGTGGGGCAGGTTGTGTTTGTATTGGAGCCCACCTTGTAGCGTTGAGCAGTCACATTCTCCCAGTTATTCTTTCATTCATATATCAATAATTTAAGCTTATAAATGTAATCGGCCTATTTTTGAAACAGGACCTCCAGTATTTGGTGATGATGATAATCACTTTATTTAACACATGAGGAATTTGTGCTTGGACCAAGGCCAGGACATGAAGGGCTAATGTACATGGATATATTGATACATATTACAGACTTTGACCTAATCCCTTCAGGGTAAGGCCATCCACTGTTTAAAATAAATATGTTTGGGCTGCTAATCTAAGAACTGTGTTTGAAATCTGGCTCTGCATAGTTGATCAAATTCAAAATCATCTTTGACTGTAAACAATGAATGGGTGGAGGAGTGGGGTGTTTGTTTTTTTTTTTTTTTTTTAAATGTGTGCTGAACAGGAAGTGTTTCATTTGGCTCGATGCTTCCTGGTTTAGCAGACAGAAGAAACAGACATCAACTGGCTTTTTCTTGAGTTATGATGTATTGAATCGGACAGTCAGAACGGAGGTCAGGGGTTTTCTCAGTCCAACAGAAACCCTTTGGCACAGAAATTGTCACTATTATTACTAAATTGATTAATTTAGTCGGTGCATGACTGGGCTCAGTGGTTTTTTTTTCCTAGTGTGATCCTCTACATTCTTTCTCATAAATGTCAGAGTTACATCCAAGTGTGTTCCTAAAATGGACATAAACTGAGGAAGAGTGAATGAGGCATTGGCACGGGTTCAGTTTGACGGCAAGGGATCATAATCATGACCCAGTTTGCCCAATAGACCAGTGAAGCCTGTCTTATCACTTGTCAACCTCCAGAGTTTTGGACGGACTAGTTGCCCATTTAACCGGTTATTTTCCCCATCAGTTCTCTCTGAAGTCAGATGTTTCAGCAGCTCTGACATTAGATTCATTGAGGTGGTGGACGACCTGCTCCTCCCCTTCTTCACCTCAGAGTCTGAGTTCATCCTCAGTTTGTCTTTTTCTACATGCTACAGTACAGTGGTGCAGTCCCCTGCTCCTGCAGAAGCTCTCAGTTCACTGCTTTGGTCTGGGCTGAAATACAGTCCACTTGTTGTTAGGTTACAGTGGTATCTTAACTACTGGATGAATTGCCATGAAATTTGATTGGGACAGTTCCTAGGGGACGAAGCTAAACAGTGCATATGATCATAAGCCACTGAGTCTTTTGCAGTTTCTTAAATGTATCTGATGATTTCAGTCTCGGCCCTAAAGGACAGAGGTTCCCAAATCTTGCCGTGTCTCCAGTAAGACATTTTTGTTAGTATCTTCCTTGTAAATGACCCTTTTTCACCATCAGATGTTTATATTTTCACTGTTTTGCAGAACTTGTGTGATCACATGAAGTTCTGTCATGTGAGTGCTACACTATAGTGCTAAGGTCTGTATTTTCACTGAACAAATCCATGATAAATGGAGTACTGGAATCAAATTCTTTGTGTCCATACTTGGCAAATAAAGCTGATTCTGATTGTGATACTGATGAAAGCCCACTAGTTCCAACCAGAATTCAACCAAACCAGAGAAATACATAAGTAAACACAGTTAAAACAATCTATTATGTCAGTCCTCTGAACATAGTTCTTCTTAGTGTTGTGTGGATTTTTTTTAACCTTATGTTTCATGACCCAACACAGAAAAGCGTTGTGTTTTCCAAGGTGTTCCTGTAGCCTCCTTTGTGTGATCTTTGTAAACAGATGAGTGAGCTACCCTGCAAGACCATTGGGAGCAATCTGGGGCTTGGACTTGCAGAAAGGAGGAGATGTGGGGGTAAATGACAGAGGACTGTGCAGAGCAGATTGTCCAAATTATCTCAAGTTGATTATATACATGACCTTTTTTTTTTGTTTTTTTAAAACGCACACACATGCACCCAGAGTGGCCTCAGTTGGCTCCTGAAGGCAGTATGTTGAGGTGGGGCTGGACAGATGGTTGTATGGAGAAGCTTGTCTGTGTATGCATGGGAGGGGTTCTGGGATGGGATGCCTTGCTTACAATAAACTGCATAATCAATGTGCTACACATGCGCTCAGACGGGCAGCTATTTAATCACATTCTGTGTGCGTGTGTGTGTGTGTGGCTGCATGAAGGGCGGCAGTGTACTGGAATAATTATTTTGTCATATCCTGATATCAGTATGAAACTCTAAATTATTAAGATAAAAAAAATCATGTTTGTATATGAGTAAATATATTTTAATGACCCAGCTTGGCCTCGTCAGGGCCGTGTCTCCAGAGCAGCATCAGGTCTCCTCAAACCAGATCCCCCCACTGCGTCCAACCCACTGTGTCGTCCTCATGAAGCCATTCAGTGACCTAGAGCTGCAGCCATGAGTCAGTTCACTGGTAGAAAATGAACCTCAGCTATTTAGAAGCAACAGTCACCGACATGTTCTGGTTCCACCTTCTTTAATGTGAGGAGCTGATGCTTTTCTTTGTCAGACATGAGAATCAGCTGAGTCTCTGTGGGTCTGTTGGTTGGACACAATGAGACGTGTGGAGACGCCACCTTTGGCTCTGGAGAGTCACAGTGGGACGTTTTCCCAGTATCTGACATTCTAGGGACAAACGGATCAATCAGATCATCAGGGCAGTGATCAGCTGATTGATCAGTGACCTGCATTATTTATTTATTTTTATTTCTACTCATTTATTCAGGATTTTCCTTCATTTGTCACCCAGCTGTATGTGGTCAAGTCCACAAACATAAATCTCTTGAGACAGTTGCCATTAAGTGTCAGCACTTCCTGGAAACGCCATGTCAGCCTCTGCAGCCGCGTTTACTGGAAAAAGACTTCTCCCACATACACACACGCACACAACCATCGATGCATTCATTAACTCTTTCTGACATATTTGGGCATCTAATTGCATTCTAAACACAGCAGAGCCTTCACTGTCTCCATCTGCATGGTTTCTCTTTATTCTTGCTGGTAGGGCAGACAGTTACTAGACAGAAAACCTGAAATGTTTGTTGGATGGCTGCAATGTAATTGCATTTTTTGGATAACAATAATAATAATGAAAATAATCACGGGTTGCAGTTCTACACTGGAGTGTGTTATAACGTATCTAAATGTCATTGGAGAAACACACAAGACATGACATGACAAATGAAAGCAAGTCAAACTGTCTCAGTTTTAACAGGTACCACTTTTGTGCAGGTCTTCTGTAACAGTCTTTACTTATGGTCTGAATCAGTTCTGCAAATTATATTTTATTCTAGTACTGTTTTTTTCCTTTTTCTCTTTTTCTGCAACACACACGTCCAGACCGGTTTCCTGTCTGCCTCCATCCTTGATAAATGTTTAACTGAGCTTGCAGACTCAGCGGAGCGTCCACCCCATTGTCTCTGGGCCTGGCAAGTCCACAGAGCCCCTGCCTGAGCTCCCACTGTTACAAGACACCCATTCAACACCGGGGGATGCTGAGTACACACATGGCAGTAACGGCCAGTGTGGGTAGGAAGACACAAAGTAAATGAGAGATGTGACAGAAAAGATGGAGGCATGACCATGGCCTCCTGGCACAAAGAAGGAACACAACAGATTGGGAGAAGCAAGCAGATGTGGAGTCAATGACTTCTGGGCCCATATTTATCAAGTATCTCAGACTCAGTCCTGGGGATCTCACTGAAAGTTACCTTAGGACTAAATATGATCTAAGCCCCAAGCAAGCACACAACCTCACACAGCATCTATTTTCAAGTACCCTCACACACGTCTCAAGCACACCCGTTATATTGTCTTTCTGAAGCTTCAGCCTCAGGAGCATCG
The DNA here is from genome assembly GCF_001952655.1 of Monopterus albus. Lineage (NCBI taxonomy): Eukaryota > Metazoa > Chordata > Actinopteri > Synbranchiformes > Synbranchidae > Monopterus > Monopterus albus. Next base: position 379,725 of record NW_018128184.1, on the reverse strand, counting down.
TTGGTTTGCGCTGTAGATCCTGAGATAGTTTCTCCATTCAAGACATTTTATCTGGACATCTTTATCTGGTTTGATTTATGTAAAACCTGTTTTTATTAAAGGATAAAGTTGGAGATATTTTACCTTCTTCCTGCACAGACTTCATTATAAGCTGTGACACCCACGCTGAAGGTGTCTTGCCTACAAATGAAGCTTGATACATGTTATTCCTCTGGGCCACAATGCTCCACTGCATCCCCAAACCTAAACACATCAGTGATCCACACTGTTGCACTGGGTACACTCAGCACCACACACACACCACCCTGCTGCCCCAAACACTCTCTCCGGCACCAAATGTTGATTAATCTGCAGCTGAAAATAGTCTCTAACAGATGATTTTCTCAGGAAAAGTTTTAAAAAAATGAAAATAAACATTAAAATTAAGATTCACCAAGTGCACACATCTCCAGTGAGTTGATAATGTTTCACAGTGTCTGCTGGATATTGAAACTGCATCTGTTGCCAAACACATTTGCCATAAAAATGTTATAAGGTGATAATATGTCTGATGCTGTGTTTACAGCTTGTTCTGCTGCACCACAGTGCCCAAATGTTCTGTAAATACAATTTAAACTCTGGCTCAGATTCAGTTAATGGATTTAAAAAGAAACTGGTTCAGAGCTGCAGACATGATTCACTGTGACGAGAAGGAGAGGAGACGAGGAGCAAAGGAGAGGGGAGAAGTAGGCAGGGTACAGTAGAGAGAGGAAAGCAGAACATGGGCCAGACCACATTGGTAAGAACTGAGCACTGAATCCAGATAGATGGAGTCAAGACTTACCAAGTGAGAGCGTTGGTGTCCACTGGAGACATGGATGTTTCAGCCATGCTGCAGTCATCCTGTGTGTGTTGGAGTGTTGTAATTCTGACACTGATGTTTTCTCTTCATTCAGACAGACACATACAGTCACAGTCCTAAATAAACGCACTCACTCTAATAGTGTGTGTGATGAGTCTTTGCACACTGTAACCAAACACTGATTTTGCTGGTCTGTTGGTTCTTGTGCTGTTTTTTGTCACATTTGTGTAGAGTTGTTGCTTCTCATGGAGTCACTATCTCTAAATAATATCATTGACTTGTTTGCATTTCCTGTGTAGCCGACATCTACACAGATACTGATATATCTGCAATAAGCTAACACTAACTGATATATCAACCCAGCTACATGATAGCTGTAGGCGTAATCTTCATAGCAATTATACTGCGCCGCACTAAAACGTACAGTGTAGTGCTTTGTTGATACCTGCCGATAACATGATCTCATTTTAGGACAGGGTTTCTGTCTGGCTGGGAAAACCCTCTGACTGTGCTCCGGTGATCAGTTTTAAAAGATCAATGAATGTGTGACTGTGTGTGTTGTGTAGCTGACAGCGTGTGGGTTTGTTTGATAACAGGACTCTGGTGAAACTGACAGCAGGGTCTGAAATATGAGGCCTGCCGGCTCCTCCCCACAGTCTGGGGATGTCTGTGTGTGTCTGTGTTTAAGCTCAACAAAGACACCGTCAATTCCCTCTAAACAGTGATTGTTTGTGCATGTGATGACCGTAAACACACACCACTTGCTTATGTTTGTGTGACACAAGAGTGTGTGTCTGTTTTACCTGACAAACACTAAACAGTTGTGTGCCTGTGTTCAGGAATGGGTTTTCATTTTCTTTTGCCTTTCCAGACTGTTTGTGTGTGTGTGTGTGTGTGTGTGTGTGTGTGTGTGTGTGTGTGTGTGTTTGCTGTATTTCACACTTCCTCATGTGACTCACCTATCACACCGTGACGTCACCGTCTCGGGGAGGTAGGTCTGGTCAAAAGGCCGACACAGCCTCACACCCTCTCAGTAGCTCCAGAGGTTTCTCTTGATACAGTGTTTTGCTGTTGTTTCTTTGTGGATCAACTTGAAGCTGTGAACGTGTGTTTACTCCTGCTAAGGTGAGGTCCCGGGGAAGTCGTCAGTCTTGGGTATGATTAAAAACTAACTTTTCAGAATTTGATTTTGACGTCGAATCTGTGAGCTGAACTTTGGTTTCCTCATTGGTTTCCTCATGGTTAAACGTTCAGGGCTTAGTTTATTTTGCAAGTGGCTTCTAAAATAACAGAAAAATACTGATGTTTGAATATAAAGACATAAGATATCAACAGATATGTGCAAGGAAGGAAGCCAAGGGGCTCAGACAAGGTCCTTGCAGAACAGAACAGTTTGACAGTGAATTAGTCATAAGACAACAAGATAAAGTAGATAAAAGAAACAAAACTCTCTGACAACAGTAATAAATCTGTTGCTGAAGTGTTGTTTTTTTGTTCATTATATATAAAAAAGGGGCAGCACGGTGGCACAGTGGTTAGCGCCGTTGCCTCACAGCGAGAAGGTTCTGGGTTCAGGCCCCACCTGGGACCTTTCTGTGTGGAGTTTGCATGTTCTCCCTGTGCTTGCGTGGGTTCTCTCCGGGTACTCTGGCTTCCTCCCACAGTCCAAAGACATGCAGCTTAGGTTGATTGGTGTCTCTACATTGCCCATAGGAGTGTGTGTGTGTGTGTGTGTGGTTGTTCGTCTATGTGTTGGCCCTGCGATGGATTGGCGACCTGTCCAGGGTGTACCCTGCCTTCGCCCGATTGCCGACCGGGATTGGCTCCGTGACCCCGTTCAGGGACTAAGCGGTAGAAAATGAATGAATGAATATATAGAAAAGGTTCAAAACCCTTTACCATGACTTTCAATCTCCTTGACGGAAAATAATATATTTCTTATTTTCCTGTTAATTGTTTTGCGATTGTCAGTCACCTGTGGGGTAAAAAGGCATCATGTGCATGCTGCCATCACACCCTGCAAACTGAGAAGCTGCTGATCACAACTCCGTGAGGGGTTATTCTTATGTTTTAGTTTTATTTTGGTGGACTGGTGATTAAACTTCTACAGAGACAAACTTTCTCCAAGTTCTTTTAGTGATACATTTATTCACATTGTGCTGTTACAAGGGCACTAATTTTCCACAAAGATCAGTTTGTTTGTCGTGTTGCATGCTGCTAAGATTGTGAAACAGTTGTGTAATGTCTTCTTCAGCTCTGGAGGAGTCTGAGAAAATAACCCTTGTGATGATATCAGAGGTTTTCTCAGCTTGGGGTGTTTGGAAAAAGATAATGACTTGCATTATGGAAAGTGTAGGATCCAGTGTTGATGTAGTTTGACATTTTATACAGTTTGTCCCAACCAGGCATCTGTAGCTTCATGAAAAAAGGTCTTGATGGGACAGACAAAGAGTGGTTTATGGTGTCTGTTTTGAGTCTGGAAATAAATTCAATAGAACCTTTAAACACAGAGTAGAGTGTGGCTTCCTCTCCTGAGTTGAGTATTTAATTATGGCAATACAGCTGCTGAAAACACCTGCCGAGGACTGATACTGTCAGGGCTGTGTGTTGTCAGTTAAGTTCTCAGCATCCCCAGTATTCTTTGTGTGGGTCGATTTATTCTGCTTAGCTTCGTCTTAGACTCTCCTCATGGAAGTCTGTGTCCATTGGAGCATTTACCAGAGCAGATTAGCTGGCAGTCTTTGTGTATCTGTGTATTTTTGGATGAGGGTGTTGTGGTGAAACCGGTCATTAAAATGTCCCTCTCATCTGGGCGTGCACACACCAGTTGTACTGCACAACGTGTCATGCTCTGACCAAGCAAAAAGTTGCTCTTTTCCTTCTCACAGCATCTGTGTCTGACTCACCACACTCACACAAACCATGTTTTAGCAGCAGTTTGTAGCGCAGACAGACCCCTCAGTGAGCAAATGGAAACTTTGAGTTAGGCTATCAGTCTTTTTGCAACTTAGGCTTTAGAACAAAATCTTAATTTAGCTTTCATGTTGTTTTCTTATTTGCTTCAAACTCCATTCACAATAAAAGTCAACGATAACACCGTTTTTCTTCCATTTGAGTTTGAATGAAACAGATGTCAGTGTTTCTTTTTTTTGTTAGTTTTTTACATGATTGCGTTAAGGTTTGTCAAGCATCATGGGAAAACCAGGCATTTCACTTATGAGTAACAACAATCATAAACTGAAGAAGTTTAGTTAAATGGTATGGCACCTTTTAACACTGCACTACGTATGACATAAAATAGTGCAACACAGTATAAAGAACCACAAGAGAATATAAAAAGACACATTAAATAGGAAGAGTAAAATAAATATGGAAGGTTAAAAATAAACGGAAGTAGAAAAGGCCAGAGTGCAGTGCAGGATATTAACAAATAGTCCGTAAAGGACAATTCAGTTTGATTTTATTAGCATAGCACCAAATCACAACAAAAATTGTCTCAGGACACTTTACAATGTAAGGTCTAGACCTTACTATTATTATTATTATTATTATTACTACTACAGAGAAACATTATGTTGTGTGTCATTGGAAATTGAATATTGTGAGATTTTACTGATGCTGCTCACTCTACCCGCTCTGTGATCGGTGTGGTTTTGTGCAGGAGCGACCGCTGCAGCTGAAGATGTCTGATAATGGGGAGGTCGAGGACAAGCCCCCAGCTCCGCCCATGAGGAACACCAGCACCATGATTGGCTCTTGCAACAAGGACACCACACCCCTAAACCATGGCTCCAAGCCTCTGCCGCCAAACCCAGAGGACAAGAAGAAGAAGGACCGCTCAATCCGATTCATCCTGACTGGAGGAGGTGATAAGAGTGAGTACTGAGAACACCGTGTGACACAGTGCACTGTTTTTTTTTTTTGTTTGTTTTTTTTAATGAAACAGTTTCCTCTCCCTCAACCACTGCAGACAATCCTGTATATATTATCATCTTAAATTGCACTGAGTGGTTTAAAAAGGTCTTATACTATAAGTCTTAAAACTTCATGGAACCTGAAGAAACCTTGGAGACGGTGCAGGGAGTTGAGCCTCTGACACAATGAGGCCAGATGGATGTAAAGTGTGCTCTAATACAGAGAAGGAGGCTATGAAATCAGGCACACTGATAAGCTTTAAAATATTTTACTGACTTGATTGAGCTGCAGCTGTAGATTTACACTGGTACAAACAGTTTTTAAAACATTTCAGAACAGATTAAATGCTGTTGTTCTATAGTTACAACCTCATGTTACCTCATGCTAATGATATCAGTCGTCAACACACACACGTAGCAGAGTGCTTTCTTCTGTTCCACTGCAGGATTCACTAGTAGTAATTAATAGCACATTAGCTCATTGTTGGTGCTTGCTATAGCCCTAATGGTGGCTGACCTTTGACCCCAACAGCTGCTCCTGCCGGAGTTTGAACGGGGATAGATGCAACTCATCAAACATCGCGGAGCTCCAAATTGTGACTGCGATATAGCTTTGCAGTATTGCTTTTTTTAAAATAGTATTTTATTTACTGTCAGTTTGTCTTAGAAAACACTTGAACAACATCTGTGTTTACTTACAATGTTTAATTGAAATGAAGGCAGCATCAAAATGGGGCTGTAGGTGATTTTTATTTGTCGTCTTCAGCATTTTATTTCAAAGCAAGCAGGTCCCATACTGGCAAATTCATTTTTGCATGTTGAATAAACATGAAGCAACAGAACCGTCACTGCCCCAGGGCTGTGTTTTACTTTGTAGATTATTGGGAAATAAAGATACACAGTGGGTCAGATCTAGCTGCTTCAGTGCTTTCTGTTGGGTTTTATTGTTATATAGCAGCTTGACTTGTACTGAAAACCTTAATGTTTCAGTGGCCTACAAACAATTTTACACTGGGGGACAATTAAGTTGTATCCTGTTACCTTCTATACTGTTTCATCTGAAACATCTGGGTGTTGTTATGGGTGATGATATCAGTCTGTTACATAAAACCACTGGATCTTTCTTCTGACACCCCCCGACCTCCTGTTGCAGCATCTGTATTCCACATACTTCTTCCATAGAAGTGAGCAACAGGATGTTTTTGGAGGAACAAGCACACACTAGTTTTGTTAACTGACTACTTCACTGTACACATCCATGCATAGCGACAGATTACCCATGATGCTCTGGTCCCGCAGCTTTGTCAGACGTCCCAGGGGACTCTGCTGTCTGTGGTTCCAGGGGATCACTTCACAGTTTCCGACATATGGCGTCTCCTTTGTCATCTTTCTCTGATTCTGTCTTTTGCTTTCTCTTCGCTCTTTCTGTAGTTTTCTTATGTTCTCATGTGTTTTCTCAGAGCTTTCTCTGCGTCTGGTGTATTTCTTCCTCTCTTCCTTTTTACTCTTTATCACTGAATTGAAGACCTTTCAATGAATTTTAATGATCTTGAATCTTTGTACCTTTCTTCAAAGGCAGTTTTTAAAGATATTGCGTGCAGGATTTTATGTTCCAGTGGGTTTAATTATTGAATTGGTCCAACCTTCACTTCGGCTCCTCCTCTGCAGCCTTTGAGGGGAAGGGAAATTGACCTGAAATCACCTAAAATCAATGTCTGTTTTTGCCTTCAGCCTATAAGAAGAAGGAGCGTCCAGAGATTTCTCTGCCGTCTGATTTTGAACACACCATCCACGTCGGCTTTGATGCAGTTACCGGGGAGTTTACAGTAAGTGAGTGTGATGTTGTGTGTTCGTTCCCAGAGTATAGTAACACTCTTAAATGTACTGAAAGCAACCGCAGTGTGCATCTGCGGTGTGTATTTGTGCATCTGGTTTGCATAAATTATTAATTGCTTGCCAAAGGACCCATGTTCACTGTTGTCTGTGAGGCTTTTGTGTAAATGTGTGTGTGTGTGTCTCTGTGTTTGATACAAACACACTCAGCAAATGAATCTCTTCAAATAATCACATTAGGCAAAGATGCCTTGTTTAGCTGACTCATTTATCCACCTGCTCAAGCTCGTTTTGTTTGGAATTTAACTGTGTGTGTGAGTGTGTGTGTGAGAGAGAGAGCTCATTGTGCTTCTCCTTTCTTTTCCTATACACAAACCTTTTACTCAAGTCAGAACAGCCTAACTGTGTGTGATGGACTGACCCCGACAGAGAGAGTTGGAAAACAAAGAGATGTGACCCAGTTATGTGACTGAAGTACAAATATGATGAGAGTCCCTTGTTAGGGAGTGTGTGAGTGTGCGTGCATCTGTTCATTGGCAAGAAAAAGTAAGTGAACTTTTTGGAAATGCCAGGTTTCAAATGCGATCTGATCTTTATCTGTGTAACAAGTATAAACCAACAGTGTACTCAATCTAATAACACACAAACAACAACACTCCCATTAAACATTTACAGTGCTGGTGGAAAAAGTAAGCGAACCCTGAGATTTAATAGCTGGTCGAACCTCAGTTGGCAGCAGTAACCTCAGACAAGTAGCTGTGGATCAGAGCCGCACAATGTTCAGGAGGAGTGTGGACCATTCGGTCTCACAGAGCTGCTTCCATTCAGTCAGGATGTCTGGTGTGCACGGCTCTCTGAGCTCGTCCCACGGCACCTCTTTTGGGTTCTGTTCTGTGGCCTTTATTTTTATTTTTATGGGGTTAAGTGGGTCTTGGAGAAGCGGACAGGAAAGGCAGGGTAGAGGAGGACCTGTGACATAGGTCAGTAGCTGGATTCGATCCACGGACGTCACACACACACTGTGCTTACATATATGGTGCAACACACCATAACTGTTTGGCTGCTGGTGCGCCCTCGTGCTGTTTGTTCTGTAGCAATAAATCCAGGTTATGCACCAAGGCTACCTTAGTTTTCTTGACTACACTGTCTTGTTGAATCTAAAATGTATTGTTTTTTTGGAGGTGACGTGAGCTGTGTCAAGGACAAATGTCCAGATGCTATAAGTAAAGAAAACACAGTGCACATAATAAATAATGAAGTAAAACTCTCTGTGTGTGTGTGTGTGTGTGTGTGTGTGTGTAGGGCATGCCGGAGCAGTGGGCCCGGCTCCTGCAGACATCCAACATCACCAAGCTGGAGCAGAAGAAGAATCCTCAGGCCGTCCTTGATGTTCTGAAGTTCTACGACTCAAAAGAAACATCCAACAGCCAGAAATACATGAGCTTCACAGGTACACACTGACACATATACACATAACTTGCTCTTTCTTCTTATTGTTTTTTCTTATAGTAATTTCTCATTTTGTGTTTTTCCCTGCAGATAAAAGCACAGATGCCTACAGCTCCTCCACCACAACGGTAAGACTACTGTGCCGCTCACACAGCCACACCCAGACCGAGATGTGAGGACGGTTTCATTTCATAACTTATGTTCTTCAATGTTTGTTTACCATCACTGTAACTGTCATCCACAGTGAGAGTGATCAGCTGTCAGTAGAACCAGCTGATAATACCGGTAACAGTTACCCAAATTATTTTTGGTTTGCACATTTACTGCCCAAGCGGGAACAATAGTGCTTAAATCAAGAGAATGAATAACACTGTCCTTCTTGCTGCTTGTTGGCGTTCTTCTGTTGCTACTTGAATAGGTACTTAATCATGACATCTCAGGTAAATTAAATGGGAGAGTATTTGAAGAACTTAAGTATTGTACACGGTATGTGTGAATGCAAATCCCATAAAGGAAAGCACCGACAATTAGCAAGATTTGATACCGGGCTTGTTGATTTGCATTCTTCTTTTTATCACTTAAACTAGTTTTTGTTTACATTTTACATTCTACTTTATTACATTTTAACAATGTTTTTAAGTTGGCCATAAACCCAAACAGCTTCAGAACAACAGGTTTAATTTAGATATCTAAAAAATGTAATCTGTTTGCAAAGCAGTGTTTAGTTAGAAAAGGGGGGAAACTTCTCCCTGAGTCCTAATGTGTACTTACACACTATATTCTAGTTTAAAAGTGTGTAAAATGGTAAATACATTTTTCCTAGTGTCACAAACCCCACAAAATGGTTCGCTGTGTCCAGTATCATTTGAAAAGTCTAGTTCAGCCATAGGATATTTTTTATTTTATCCCATTCATGTGTGCATGGAGCCAACTGGAAGTCACCTGGCTCGTCTGGTGGGAGTCGGCTCGGCACATGGAAACATGTGGAACATCTGGGTATTTTTTATGGCTAAAATCCAGAAGAATGATGATTTTTTTCAGCTTTCATAGGAATGAATGGGCACCATCTATCAATGTTGTATCCAGGTCTCCATTAATACACACACAGCTCTGATCTCAGTGGCTCTTATTGGTGCTGCACTGCAACTGTTATCTTAAAGGTGCATTTAAACCAAACCAGGAAGGTGAGAATACATAGGAGGGAGGAGGAAGCGATGATGATGGCACTCCTCTTTCTCCCTCGCTCACTCTCTCTCTCCGCATCGTGAATCAGCATGTTTTCCTCCTTTCACCATTTCCCTGTCTCTGCAGCCTGGCCACCAGCCGAGCATCAGGCTATCAGAGAGAGATAGAGGAAGAGAGCGATGGAGAGGAGGATGTGTGACGAGTGGCATCAGGAGCCAGACATGACCAGAGCTTTTAGATATCAACAGTGATGATGAGAAGAGGGCGAGTGAAAAGGGTGGAAAGACAGAGAGGGAAGAGGTTTAAAAAAGGAGAAACTAGAAAGGAGAACTAAGGACAAGAACTTCTCTGCATGATGAGATGCTGAAGCAGTAGAGGAAGAAGTGACAGTGGCCATACGATGGGTTTGGTATCGCTCTTGGCTCATGTGACGATGATGTCATTTAGACTCCGCCCTCTCTTCCCTTGTGACATCACACAGAGCGCCAAGACTGTGATGGACACGCCCGCCATAGCAACCGTATCCGAGGATGAGGACGAAGATGAGGCTGAGCCGCCGCCGGTGATTGCCCCCCGACCAGAACACACCAAATCAGTGAGGATGCACTTTTGTCTTTCTATACTTGTGAGGACTCTGATTAATATAATGCATTCCCTGGCCCCCACATGCTCGATAGGTGGGTCCAGATCTGACAGATACTTTAATTCAGTCTGGAAGCAAAATTTCAATGCATCCTGACTCAGACACTTAACTTTAATGATCTGATTGATCTTTTTATTCCCAGAATGTCAAACATTGGGGAAAATTCCCAGAGTCAAAGGTGGCGTCTCCACACGTCTCATTGTGTCCAACCAACAGACCCACAGAGACTCAGCTGATTCTCATGTCTGACAAAGAAAAGCATCAGTTCCTCACATTAAAGCAGGTGGAACCAGAACATGTTGGTGACTGTTGCTTCTGAATAGAAAGTTAACTGTCACCAACATGTACTGTATATATAGACCCACAACATTTATTCTGTATGATGAAGGTTGTGTGCATGGCTGTTGGGCGGCTGTGGCTCAGGAGGTAGAGCGAGTCGTTTCCTAACTGGAGGATTAGCGGTTCGATTCCCGGCTTGTCCAGTCAACATGTCGAGGTGTCCTTGAGCAAGACAACAACCCCCAGTTGCTCCCGGTGATGTCACTGGTGTGTGAATTTGGGAGTGTGAATGGGTGAATGGCCGAATAATGTGTGAAAGCGCTTTGAGTGTGTTGTAAGAAGCGTAGAAAGGCGCTATACAAGTATAAGACCATTTACTACTTATACAAGTATAAGACCATTTACTACTTATACAAGTATAAGACCATTTACTACTTATACAAGTATAAGACCATTTACTACTTATACAAGTATAAGACCATTTACTACTTATACAAGTATAAGACCATTTACTACTTATACAAGTATAAGACCATTTACTACTTATACAAGTATAAGACCATTTACTACTTATACAAGTATAAGACCATTTACTACTTATACAAGTATAAGACCATTTACTACTTATACAAGTATAAGACCATTTACTACTTATACAAGTATAAGACCATTTACCATGTTTTTATCACAGACATTAGAAAAGTCTCATTTAACCCCGTTTTAATTTCACTCTGTTGAACTTCTCTTATTCTTTCAGATATACACTCGCTCTGTGATCGAGCCCCTCCCTCCTCCTCCCACCAAGGATGCCGCGACCTCCCCCATCTCTGTGCCGACCGCTGCTGCCGCTGCTGTCACGCCCGCCCCTGCTGCAGAAGGAGCTCCAAGCAGCCCTCCCAGTGCAAGCCCCGCCCCTGGGCCTTCTCTGCCCCGCCCCCAGGACAAAGCCAGAAAGAAGAAGATGTCAGACGAGGAGATCCTGGAGAAACTACGTAAGGCTCCTTCGTACACTCAAACGCACACACGTACATGAAAAGAGAACATGTAATCTTAACTCGTACCTTTAAAACACTACAGATTATACATTTAACATATCGATATTATACAGATTGTTAGAAATAACTTCCCATTTAAGAACATAACACTTAAGAGTTTCAATGACGTACATGCTCTGGCTCTACAAAGGAACATCTACGCTCTAGTATATGGCCAAATGTATGTGGACACCATGTATCACGGTTCACTGTGAATTTTTAACTGTTCTACATTGTTCGTCCTGTGAGTTGCACTGAAGGGAAACGTAGTGCTACAGCATTCAGTGATATTTTAAACTACAGTGTTCTTCCAGGTTTGTGGTGACAGATCATGTTTGTCCTCTTCCTGTTTGAACATGACAGTGCCCCTGTACATCCATAAATAATGGTTTTCCCAGTTTGGCGTTGACAAACCTGACTAGGCCGCACTGCACCCGACACCTCTGGGATGAACTGAAACACCAACTGTGAGCCAGAGGCAGTGCTGGACCTCATTAACACATCTTTTGTTCAACATCTGGTGGAAAACCTGAAACAAGAAGAGTGAGAAATGTTCCACAGTCGTGTGGTTGTAGTGTTTGGTTGTTCACATACTTCTGGCCATATTGTGCGTGTAATGGTGCAGGGAATGGACTTGAAGACTCTCGGCCACAATACAGAATATGGTAGAACATACTGGGTTTCACTTCAGTGATTTGGTAGCATTTAGACAATTCTGATGGATTTTCATGCATCATCTGCACCTCAGCCCCGTGGCTGTCTGACTTTTGACAATTTTACACCAGGTGCTAGTTTCCTTATAGTTCAAGCTGATGAAGCAGTGGCCCCACCTGGTTAGAGGTGAAACTGTCCTCTGTAAGACTGAAGTGATTTAAAGTCCATCATGCTCTGCTGATGAATTTAAAAGCTTTATTTAGGACATGGAAAGATTAAAACTGATGAGATCTGACCACCTAAGGCTAACTCATACTATCCATGTTCGTGTGTCCGCTATGGACCGGTGTGCGGATGTCCTCCTGAAGGCCAAAAATTACTAAAACCCCCCGACAGTACACGCACCAGTATGTGAGTGTACGCTGACAGAAATTGTAATATGAATAGAAACGGGTGCACATTCTTCATCCGTGTTTGTGTCTACTTAAAGGTATGCAGAAAGTATAAATTGGCTTCAGGACTTCATGATAAAAGTGTTTTTAATCTTACAAGACTCAAACTGTGTAACTTTTAGCAAAGTGAAGCTCCTGCACAGCTTTACATACAATATCACTATTTGTCCTGTGATTAATAACTATTTTGTCTGTAGATCGTAATCATTATCCCGTGTCTGTATTCTGTGAAACTCAATTCACTCAGTTCAGTGAGGACAGTCTCCGTGTGCTAATTTAAACCTCCTCTACACTCTTGTGTTTGACAGGCTGATTCATCTCGTTGTCTTTATTTGCAGAAACAGTTTCCCTCAGAGAGAATTTATTTTAGGCTCAAGTCAGGCTGGTGCTGAATTCAGCAGATATTTTCTGTTTTTGAAACGGTATTTTATGAAGTTGTTAAAAAGTAGAACTAAGAAAACATTGTTTTTTACAAGTGGGACAGTACTAAATATACAATCGGTGTGCTTCAAGTATTTTTACCCCAAATAATATTGTGCCTTTTTTTATGTAGTACACACAGGTCCAGTGTTTGTGAGGCACAGTGAAAGATGTTACGAGTTCTTACTTAGAAAAGATGTTTCCTGCCGTCTCACAGCGTTCAGACCTGACAAAGTTAAAGCTGCATTAACTGACTTCTCCCTCTAATTTTTCTCCTCCCTCCCTCCACTCCTCTTTGCTCCTCCTGCTCTGTCTGTGAAACAGCTGTAGCAGTCCAGTAGTAGCGCAGCAGTAATAACCGGCTCCAGGACTAATGTATAAGAACTGTAGAGCCCATATAGCTCGTGGTTTTCAGTGGCATTACAGCGACACAATGTCAGATAAAGGGATTTACGTTTTATGTTAATGTTGTTTGTAGCAGATGTATCTGCAGTAACGCAAGCAAATTATACAGACGAGTGTTTTTTCCCCAGCAATATTGATACAGTACTAATGTTCCAGCCACTATTGCATCTGCTTAAAGAGAAGTGCTCTCTCTTTTTTAAGTCTGTGTAGTTTCAGAATGAAAACATATGTTTAAAGAAGCTTCTTCCCCATGTTGAAATGTGATGTTCTGTGTTTGTAACCCGTGAATAAAAAAAAGCCTGTATATTTTTTAAACTATGCCTGTCCCCATGCCTGTCCAGATGTGCTCAGGTCTCCTGCAGCTGGTAAGACCAGGATACTGTCTGTCTGTTTTTGACTGACAGACCTGATATCCACTGTCCCTGCCCCCCATGTCCAATCCTCACATCTGATTGGTCGTCTTCTCTTTCCATCGTCCAGCGTGACTCCTGCTCCAGCTTTTGTCGTCTAAGCAGTTTCCTGTTGTGGGTTACTGAGCTGCAGACAGAGCTGCTCCTTTCTTTCTTTCTTGATTCATTCTTTTATCTTTTATAACTTTTTTCCTTTCTACCTTCATTTCTTTGTTCCTTGATTTTTCTTCCTTCCTTCCTTCCTTCCTTCCATCTTTCTTTCCTCCTTCTCCTTCGTTCACTGTTAAACATTTTCCTGCCTTTCTTTAAATCTCCTTTCTTTTTCCAGACCTGTTTAGTTTTCACCTCATCCCTCATTTTGTCTCTGCTCTGTCTCCCAGCCAGCATGCTGCATTGACCTGAGTGTGGTGAAGACTAGAGCAGAATTATGATGGATAGAAAGACTCCAGACTCCTCTATCCATTCAAATTCACTGTAAAATTAACATATAAATATCAGCTGTGGATTATATCTAGGGCCCGGTTTTCTTTGTCCTGCTCTTGCAGATCTGTTTGAATCAGTAACTGAGTTTTAGCTTTTTTCTTTCTCTGTCTTTGAACTCAGGGACAATTGTAAGTGTTGGAGACCCCAAGAAGAAATACACCCGCTTTGAGAAGATCGGACAGGGGTAAGTCATGAAGATGATATGTTGAGCTGTGACTGGTTCACTCACTCATTGTGTAGTTTAGTTTATTACATGTAAGTGTTAGGAACTATAAGCAGCAGACATTAATGTCATACAAGACTTTCACTGTCACAGACAGTCTGAGACATTAATGTCATACAAGACTTTCACCGTCACAGACAGTCTGTAAGAACTATCTGTAATATAATGTGACTGTGTTCAGTCTCTGACTGAAAAGTCAAGTTCAAAACACGTTTCTTCAGGCTGTCAATGCTTGGTATGCAAGTTACAGTAGTACAAGGTCCACATTAGTGCATTAGTTGAAACAAGTGCATCAAATCATCTGTGTGTAAGCAGTTTAATGAAAACACTCTGAGATTATCTGAATGTGTTTCACGGTTCCATCCGTCACAGCTGCATGTAGTTCGTTATTTTAAATTGTCTAATGGATAAAGATGTAGAAAGAGTATAAAGTTCATAAGAGTATAAAGTAAGATGTTGACTTTGGCGAATTGTTATTTATAAAGATTAGTTCCATTTAGGAAGCTAAGGATCATTTTAATTATGAGTTTATCACTTGATTATTGATTATTAATTGTTTTGTATGTAGCACATCATAGAGTCTCAGAGTTCAAGGTGTATTCTTTGGCATATGTAAACTAGTCCCAGTTCACAGTGATGTAAAACAAATAAAAGGAGCAAAGTCTCAGCCCTATCAGAATTTATTTTTTGCTTAGAAAATGACTCAAACTGTTAATTATCAAGACAAGTTTAAATCAGTGTGAAGAGGTGTTAGAGATGTTTATGTCAGACACAACGGGGGGAAAGCAACATTAAAAATCTCCCAGTAAATCTAAAGCTCTAACAGACAACCTGTAATTAGTCGAACGCTACTGAATGTCACTTGAAACCTGCAGATTTTCATGCCTTGAGGACTTTTAAGGAATAGAAGAAGTTTTCACCCAACAAAGAACTGATCACATGGAGTGTAATGTTCACCTGCTGTGTGTTTTCAGGGCGTCTGGGACGGTGTACACAGCCATAGACATCGCTACAGGACAGGAGGTAGTCTCCTTTGTCACACTCGATATCTGTGTCTCCTTTCTACATTCCTCTATGCTTTATCCTCCTTCAGCTAACAGCTAGCCACACCCCTTATTTAAAAAGGCAATACTATCCATCCATCCATCCATTATCTATACTGCTTATCCTGAAGAGGGCCATGGGGGGGCGGAGCCAATCCCAGCTGACAATGGGCACGAGGCGTGGTTAATCCCAGCTGACAATGGGCAAGAGGCGTGGTCCACCCTGGACAGGTAATGGCAATACTAACATTGCTAAAAAGACATGCTGGTTATAACACGACAAGAGGAGTCTACAAACATGCCAGCAGCTCTGTGAGTCTGTACAGTACTAACTTCATTTAGGCCTGAATAAAAATAAAAAAACAGACAGTCTGACAACCATAGAGCTAAAATGGCTAAAATCTCACAGAAGGATACGCATTAAATTCACCAACACAGGACGGCTTTAGTGTTTTTATTGTGTTTTACTCAAAAGTAAGATTTGGAGATTGACCAGATACAGTAACAGCTCCCACCTGAGGTCAAGGAATAAGTCAGGCCAAGTTCTTAATTTGTACAGATGTACACTTACTCTCTGGTTTGGTTTTTAAAAGGTACAGGGTATAACACAACCACAAATACAGCAGTACTGAAAACTCTATAAAGCACTGTGTCTATTTATAATGGGCCGGGAAGAGAAAGACACTGATTTTTCTCTGAGAGAGACACTAATATGCTGCAGTATTACACAAATTAATAAACCAGTTAGGGAACTACTCTCTATACAAGGTATGGCAGATGAAGAGAGACAGAGACTGATTGTCAGGTACTGTACCAAATAATGACCGGATACATGCTGAGAACAGTCTAGAGGTTAAATAAAGTTCACCACGTGGATGAAAGTGCTCAGGCAGTTTAAATGTTGAATGCTAAATTATTATAGTAAAATGTTTTTAAGCCTTTAATTCACTAGCTGGACTTTGCACAATGAGAATATTGTGTCAGTAACTGGCCTTAAGTCTGGATTCAGTCACTGTGACTCCAGGTTCATTTTAAAGGAGCTCAGCTCATCTGGCAGATTAATTCCTCTCAGTTTCCCTCTGTGAGAATTAGTCTCACTGCCCTCGGATTTAGACGTTTCCCTTCCTAATCACCTTGTCTGTCTGGCTGCTTGTCCTCTGGCTTCAGTTTCTTACCAATATTCTTTTCATGCGCTTGCCTTCTTTCGTTCTCTGTCACATTATCTATGCTTTTAATAAACCCGTTCTTCTGTCTGTTTTTGAATGTCCACCTCCCCACCATCCCCAGCCTCTCTGTTCTCAGTTTATTTCCAGGTCCGCATGATTTATTTGCACTAGTCAAATATGTCTTTTCTCTCAGGTTGCCATCAAACAGATGAACCTGCAGCAGCAGCCGAAGAAAGAGCTGATCATCAATGAGATTCTGGTGATGAGGGAAAACAAGAACCCCAACATAGTCAACTACCTGGACAGGTAAAGACCCCATCACTCAACAGCGTCGCCTTTATAATCATTCACTGTTTGTCAGCAGATGAATCATGACAGGGAGAGAAGTGGTTTGACTTCCACACTCTGCCAGTTCTGTCTTTTTTGTTGATTGATGTTGTGTTATTGCTCTTAGGTTGCCACCATTTGATAGATTTCTTTTAAAAATGTACAACTATAATACTGCTTCAGTGTGCCGCTGCTGAGGTCCTGTACCAGTACCGAATGCTGGTGCAGACCATCGTTTCTAGAGGCTGCAGCTTTAAAAGTTGGAGGATTATATTTAGTTTTGGCAGGTTCACACTCAGCTGAGATCCTCCTCTTAATGTTGGTGTTGTGAGAAAATGCTGAACGCAACTTGCGAAACAAGGAGAAAAACACAGTTTGGTGCAAAATGAGACAAATGTAAAGTTTTAATTTTCTCTGGAAACCTGTAAAACACCTCTGTGATATTCTGGGTGTTTGAGGAGCAGTGGAAGCACTGGGCGCTGCTGAGGAACCACCACTGAGCTATGAAGTATGCAGAACTGAACCAAGATCAGTTCAGGATTGGTCTGGTTGCCTGTTTGTCTTGAGAGAAATTGAGGCCACATGCAAGACTGGCGATAACACTGTCATTCCCATGGAAACATTTTCACCGTCTCTGATTTAGTGTGTGTGTGTGTGTGTGTGTGTGTGTGTGTGTGTGTGTGTGTGTTTTACAGGCTTGGCGAAGGAATGTCATTGTTTTTTGTAATGCTGTTGAATTCACATGCCTCATCAATGATTTTTAATTTATTTCATATTCAGTTCATCACTTCAGAGTTAAGTTCATTCATTCATTCAACTTTTCAAATTTATATAGCGGGGTCCAGTGAGAGCAGGTTGACTCTCCTGTGCATGGATGCCCTCTGTGCACAGGACAGTAAAACAAACTTAAATAGCGGGAAATGATAAAAAGGCTAAAAACAAGCACTGTGCTGATAATAAACACATGTAAACCCAACAAAAATGAAGCCAAGTCCACCTTAAACTCACAAATAAGAGATAAGGATAAAATGGTAAAGCATAAGAGTTAGGATTGAAGTTACACTTCACTCAGTGTCCACAGAATGTTCAACTGTAGGCAGTGAAGGACTCAGTTAAACTTTAAAACCAGCCAATGAAATCAGCTGATCTAGTTTTAGATGCTGCTGCAGAAGGCATGTAACATACGGGATGTTTTCCTACAAGGGCTTCGTAAGTAAATGTTCGGGTCCCCGCTGACCGACACTGAGGGCCAGCCTATGTTCTGGTACGGGTCACAGTCCACAGTGTCCTGAACCTCCGAGCGCTGTGATTGATACACAACAGCTAATGATTGAAGTGGTGCTGGAGGAGCATCGCTGTAAATGAAATCACCACGATCCAATGCAGACAAGACAGTGGCCGCGCTCATCGAAACCAAGAGCGAATTAAATGTCAGACGCTCCATGGAACACTGACACACACACACACAAAAATAAAAAACACACGCAGAGTGTGTTTTATAGCTTTTCTGGTTTTCTAGACAGTTTACTGCCATCCAGTGGTGCTAACAATTAGTCGATTGATCAGTTAGTCAATCAACAGACAACTGATCAACAACAGCTTTTATTTTTTTCAAGAATCAAGATTTTTATTTGCCGTTTATGCATAAACACATAGTCTAGGCATAGAGGAATTCTTGTGCAGGGCTCTCCTGGAGTCAAGTAAAGAGTTTAAAGCCAAAAGAACGAACACCTAGTCTAAATATAAGATCCCCCAAGAATACACAATATAAAAAACAAGAATACTCAAGAATACAAAATAGTTTTGTTTTGTCTTGTTAAATTGAAAATCTTTGGGTTTTGATCTGAAGACATGAGGGAAAATGATGGGCCTTTTACACCATTTCCTGAAATGTCACTAGCTAATCGATTTGTAAAAACAGTTGGTAATGTCACCTCTACCAATCAAACCAATTAAACTATATCAGAGAATATTTATGCTACAAAATTTACAAAACTCTGTCAAGATTTTGACACATAACAAATGCCACAATTTTCAAACTCCTCTGTTAAATTGAATATTTTTTTGAGTCCACTATGGTTCTTAAGATAATGTTCTATTTCTACAGTCTAGCAAAATGTTGATTCAGTAGAATACAGAGCATACTGTTAAAATATATTCCTGCATGTACCGGTGTTTGCCATAGTTACTTGGTGGGTGATGAGCTGTGGGTGGTGATGGAGTACCTGGCCGGAGGTTCTTTGACTGACGTCGTCACAGAAACCTGCATGGATGAAGCCCAAATAGCTGCTGTATGCAGAGAGGTAAGACACCATTTCAGGTGGAAATGAATAAAAACAAAACACTGGAGGTTCTCCCAAAGTTTTCATTTCCTCATGCTGTGCTCAAGAGCATGCCCGCCTTTGTGAGGTGAGGAAACCCTGCCAGTAAAGGAGATTTATTATCCATATCTTCTGTCTCCCTTTTCAGTGTCTGCAGGCATTGGAGTTCCTCCATTCAAACCAGGTCATCCATCGGGACATCAAGAGCGACAACATCCTGCTGGGCATGGACGGCTCTGTCAAACTCAGTCAGTCCACACATCATTTATTCATTCTAAGTATTCAGAACTGCAGGACACTGAGGACTGTTGTTGTAGCTGCTTATTCAGGCCAACAGGGGGCGCTGTGATTCTACTGTGACCAGTATTGAAGTTCAGTCTGTCCATTTGCTGAGTGATCATAGAGGAGATGTTTAGGGCCGTCAGTGAGGTTCAGCCATGTGCCAGTGTTTCTTCATTGTTGTTCAGTACAGCGGCCGTTGTTGCACAGGAGCTGTGAGACATTCAGGCCTTTTTGTTCAATGGACAAAACGTGTTTTAAAATTTTTTGCAACAGCTTATATTAAAATTCATTTGAAACTTCATATAACGCTTTGATGCAAAAAATAAAAGCAGAATCTTTAGTTTGGCCAGGTTTGGTCCCCAGGCCAGTATTTACTCATCACAGATTTACATTACCCACTGTGTGGAGATTTCATGCATTCACCTAGAAGTTTTTATTTTTAATTTGAATTTTAAACTCGGCTCATTAATGTGCTGGCAGAGTGCATGACCTCCAAGCAAAACTCTATTAGCTTAGAGAAGTTCACAGACTGATGGTAAATAAAGGGCAGCTGTCCTTATTTATTTATTTTAATACAAGTGTTCATCTGAAGAGGGTTTCGAACGCTGTGAATACATGGACTAATTTTGGTCTCTCTCTCCTCCTCCAAGCTGACTTTGGCTTCTGCGCCCAGATCACTCCAGAGCAGAGCAAACGCAGCACTATGGTCGGGACTCCATACTGGATGGCTCCTGAGGTCGTGACCCGTAAAGCCTATGGTCCCAAAGTGGACATCTGGTCCCTGGGCATCATGGCTATAGAGATGGTAGAGGGGGAGCCGCCGTACCTGAATGAAAATCCACTCAGGGTGAGACTGTTTACTGAGGATAAGTAACACTAACACCTGTGACCTGTGGGAATTTGTCTCAGTGTTATAGAAACAGTTGGACAGCAAAGACAAACACAGATCTATTTAAGTACTAAATGTGTCCTGTATAAATTAGGCAGTGGTGATAGAGGTCCTCAGATTTTTTACTGAAGTAAAAGTAGAAATACCACAGTGTAGAAATACTGTTACAAGTAAAAGTTCTGCATTCAAAACGTTACTAAATACAACAATATTAACATCAAAAGTACTGAGAGTGCTCATTATGCAGAAAAGCACTTCCGAAAACCACCACTGGGTGGCACCACAGAAAAGATTTTTACAACATATGTACAGTTGCTTTAAGCATATATACTGTACATGTTACATAAGGTGTAGACTAGCCTGTTGCTTGTGCCTATCGTCTAGGCGCTGTATCTCATCGCGACCAATGGGACGCCGGAGTTGCAGAACCCGGAGAAGCTGTCAACGATATTCAGAGACTTCCTGAACCGATGTCTGGAGATGGATGTGGAGAAGAGGGGGTCAGCTAAAGAACTACTGTGGGTATTAGTTGCTGTGTGTGTGTGTGTGTGTGCATCAATAGTATTTTTGTCTCCATACTGTAGATTCATAATAGAGAGCCAAACGATTACCTTTGTAATCATGTAGAGCTGAGCTAATTGTTGTTTGTACTCAGAGGTTACCTGTTATAAGTTGTTCATTGCGAGCAGCACAGTGTGTACAGCATCTTCTTTGTGGAAACGAATTGTTACAGTGTGCACAAAAAGTTTATGTTAATTCATGAACTAACATGAATGATAACTAGCTCTATTAGCCTACGTGGAGTCACAGTGAAAGGTCAATCACCAGGTGACACCAGGTGTCTGTTTTCTGTCTTTCTACACAGTGAACTGATGTATTTCTCTCTGTCCCCTTCCCTCCCTTGTTCGCTCTCCCACTCTTTCTTCCCTTCCCTGTCTCTCTCCTTCCTCCTTGCCATTCCCCTTCTTCTCTTGCTCTTCCCTCCCCTCCTCGTCCCTGTCTTTTTCTTCTCCTCCCCTCAGCATCAGTTTCTGAAGATGGCGAAGCCTCTCTCCAGCCTGACTCCTCTCATTGTGGCTGCCAAGGAAGCTGCCAAGAACAACCGCTAGCAAGCCTTGCACTTGTTATTTGGTCTGTCGTTCCCTCTTTTTCCATCAGCCATCCCTTCCTCTTCTTTCCTCTTTTTCTTTGTTCTGGGGAATAGGAGGACAGTGATGGTGGCTGCTAGTTTCCAAAATCAGTCTTTCTCTCTTTTTTCTTTTTGTTCTTTGTAACCAATTGCTCCTCCACCCCGTGAACTTTGACCCCAGGCTTGAAACCCCCCCAAAAAATGTGCATGGGAAGAAAGAACGCTAGTTTCTTCCTCTAGTCTCCAACACTCAACTGGACACAGACAGGAAGATGGGGGCAAACGCGATAACATTATCTAGCGAGCTATGATCAAGTGATGTCATCGCTGACATCATATCCCCCTCAGCTGGTACGAACAACCCTATGTGGTAAAAAGAGTGTATCAACAGAGCCCAAAGACTCATGGGATTTTTTTTTTTTTTTAAATCAATGTGTGTTTGTTTTTCTACCTTGTCTGTGAAAGCCGGACCACAACAGTCGACCAGCACCGTCTGCTGCTGCTGTGTGTGTGTTAGCTGTCATTCAGTTAATTTTAAATTTTTCCCCTTTTTGTTTTAAAAATCAGCTTTCGTGTGTGTGTGTTTGTCATGGGGGGTGTTGGGATATTAATTAAGCTGATTGTAGCGTTACCTTCTGTAGTTTTTGACACAGAGGTGGTGAGGTGTGGTACTTCGTTGTGTGAGCTGTGAACGAGGAAAACGTGTTGTGCCCAGAGCTATGATGGACTGAGTTTGGACATGAGAGGTTTTCACTGCAAAAACATCCCTTTTTTACTTTGTGATCTTTTTCGAGGAAAACCACGTACACAAGTGGCCCAGATCTGATCTGAAGTCATCTCATTTGGTTTGTTCACACTTCTGTGGAAACATCAGGTCTGAGTTACTTGGAGGGGAACTTCAGCTGTGATGTGGATGTGGCGTCAGAGAGATGATGTGACTTTCAGGTTCTGTTCCTGAAGTAAGAAAACCACATTCCAAATCCTGTCTACATTTAAAACCACACTAACCAACCACAGGGCCTGAGCCTTTCTCAACTATATGTCACACGGGTCACTTCCTTTGTTTAGATAAGGACAGTAGGTTTTGGAAAAACAGCCTAATATTGTTACAGCGAGCCGTGTGTTGAGTTGTTTTGGACCCAGTAACAATGCAGATTCGAACCCAGGCTAGACAAGAAAAACGTCTTTAATGCTCCACAACAAACAAACAAACAAACAAAACAGAGCTGGTCTCGTCCGCTGATCTCGGGGCAGCTGGGCACACTGAGTTGACTGGGCTACTGTTTCCCAGGGTGTATGAGAGGCGTTGCTCGCTAAATAAGAACAGAGAGAGA
>NW_018128184.1:335486-356639 GCF_001952655.1 Monopterus albus | reverse complement strand
GGGAATGCACCCCCACCTGTGCGGGGTCGGAGCTGCTGGAACTACCTGTGTCTGCTACCGAGGTACAGGGTCCGGGTCACGGACGTAACAAATATTATGTTTATTCAATATTTATCTTTTTAGCAAACACTTTTTCCCGTAAGTCCAACAAGTTCACTAGCAAAACAACAGAAGAAGAGACCATGAGCGAGTCAAGGGGTGGTGGTTAGTTCAGACATGTCTGTAAAAACAGGGCAGGACTGAACACTGTAGATGTTTTTAGACAGCAGAGATTACAGCTAGGAAGTTGAAGAAAATCACCCAGGTTTTGTTTTCTTATACCTATAGTGAAGCTGAATATGGAAAGTGTGTCCAGGAATATGTTTCTGTGTTAGAGGAAAGCTCTGAGACGAGGGAGAGAATCAGCAGTGGAGCTCCCATTTAATATTTAATCAAACTGAAGGTCTCTTCTGATGACAAGCTCATGCAGCTCAACTGTGCTATTTAATCCCTTTTAGATCAAAGTTTTGGTTTTATAAAAAATAGGTTCATAACTGTTTACCTGCTTGTCAAATTGTTGTGGAGTTCCTCTGGGTCCAAAAGAAGTTATAAGGCTGCTTTAAATGACAGTGGGGCAGATATTTCGTCCCAGTGCTTCTTATGTTTCCATCCCTTTGTTGATGGGGTTGGTTG
The DNA here is from genome assembly GCF_001952655.1 of Monopterus albus. Lineage (NCBI taxonomy): Eukaryota > Metazoa > Chordata > Actinopteri > Synbranchiformes > Synbranchidae > Monopterus > Monopterus albus. Next base: position 355,967 of record NW_018128184.1, on the reverse strand, counting down.
GTGATATATCAGATAATGTCACCCCTTTCATCCTTAATACAACAGTACTGGTCCCTATTCGCATCCACAGTTCGAGATCATCTCTGCGAACATTAAGGTGAAACCGCCTGTGTTCTGATTTTTTTCACCGGCCTGAAATGCTTATTCTTATCAGAGCTGTGATGTGTTGCCCTCCACTTCCTGTCAAGCACCTGGCACCTACAATAAATGAAGTCATCTCTAGGAAACAGGAGCTTTATTGTCACGTTCTTGTCTTGAAATGACTGATCTAGCAGCAGAAAACGAAACGGCCACATTCTCTGAAAAGTAAATATGGGGAAAAAATAACATCAGAAAATCCAAAATCAGTTCAGCATCGTCGTCAGAACTCGAAAAATCTGAGTGTGAAGTACAAATGTGCACACAGTATATCTACTGTGCTGCCATGTGATCAGTAAATAGCCCAGCCACCAGACTCGCTCCATCTGCAGCTCTGGGCCTTCACCGTCTGCAGGCTCGACGCTGAGACTGTGAGGCAGAGTGTGCATGTCTACAGCCCTTTTCACTTGGTACGTTTAAAATAGAGGAACAAATAAATGAGTTGTGAAAATGCTAGTGATGATACATGAAGGAGCCTTGTGTATGATAGGAAAGATCATATCATAATCCTATTTTCAGAAGAATAAGACGTAAATGCTGCAATGGTACAAAGGTTTTCTGCCTGGAACCTTGTCGGATCCCCAGGAACCCTCTGAACATAAGGTGTATATTTTATGTGCAAAAAACAAAGACAAAACTGACAGCAACAATCTCTTTCAGCCTTTGTTTACTGACTTTTTATAAATAATCAGTGTCAGAAAATGAGTTTACCACCTGTCTTTTAGTATTGCTGTCAAGATTTGAGTATTGGTTTTGGATGTTCTTTGTCTGCTGGATAGAGGAACAAGAAGTTTTTCTTGTGCTGTAACTGACAGGTCATAGGTTCAAATCCCACAAGAGCCAAAGTTTCTATCAAAAGCCACAGTTGTTCCCTCTGCCCCTGCATGTAAAAACCCTAAACTATACTCAAAGCTGTCATTCTGATTTCTGCTCTTAGCAGTTTTTTAAAATTGTTTTTTTAATGTAGTGTAAATGTACCTCTGGCCTTAAACTGTTTCTAAGGTGTAAGACTGCTTTAGTACCAGTCTGATGGCAACGAAACACCGGCAACAGTAACTGTTGGGCTCCAACCAGCGATTATCTGTTAATCTGCTGATCATTTTCTTGACTGTTAATAAATTAACCTGGCAGTAGTGGAAAACAGTGAAAACATGTCTCACGTCACGTCTCCAGAGCCCAAGGAGACGTCCTCAACACTCTATGACCCAGAGATATCAAGTTTACAGTTGTATAAACTGATAAAAGGAAAAAAAAAAACTACACATTTGAAAACCTGGAACCAAGGAATGATTTCCATGTTTGCTTAAAAAAGTAAATGAATAATCAATTATTGTATCAAAACATTTGCTGTTTAATTTTCTAATAGTGTTGCAGCACTGCACCAGGGAGGGCGACTTTAACGAAATGTCACGTTCATCATCATCGTCATCTGAAGCAGCACAGACAAAGAGAGCTGTAAAACACACAGATATGTAGAAACTGCCTGAAACTGTTGCCGGTGTCTCTGTGTCCTGGTCTGAATTCCCAGAGCAGTGCTGGACTGGACTTAAAGGACCATTCTGTGGTTTGCCATTAGAGATCACTCTGAAAATCAGGTGAACTCCACAGGCCTCATTTCAGAAAATCAACAGTAAACAATCAGAGAATACTCTCAGACACAGTAGTTTTCTGCCAATGAAAAACCACAGGAATTGTCCTTTAATGTTTAAAACCTTGGTAAAACATAAGGTTTATCATTTATGAGTGCTTTTGACGCCAAATGTGGTCTGCAGTGGTGCAGATGAGTTTCACAATAATATGTTGGATTAATTGTCCAGTAAATAAGGTTTTGTGACTTTTTAACAGCTAAAGAGCTTCGGGCCCCACCTGCATGACACTCCGAGGAGATTTAAACAAACAGACAGACTCACACCTGCTGTTTCTGGAACAAAAATGTGCAGCATCATAACATTGTGAGGTACTTTGCCTTTATTACCTCAACTGCTATAAATACTGAGTAGCATTAATAATAGCCTTTAGCAGCGCCCCCTGTGGTCACAGAATATGTTCAGCAACGGCTAAACTCAAGTCTCGATCCTGATCGTTTCACACATGCTACATTTCCGCTATTGGAAACTAACGAGTGTTACAATCCGTACTTACCTTAACCGTCACAAAGCATAAGCTCCCGGATTGACTCAGACCGCTCTGCTTTGGCTTTCGTATTGTATTTTCTCTCTGTCATTCTTTGTTTAGAAGAGGGAGGGGCTGCTCCTCTCTCACACACTCAGTCAGCTGTGCGTTTAAACCGGCCCCACGCTACAGAATATTTCACCCTTCCCAACAATAGTGGGGATGTTCCCAGTTGTGAGGCCACTTGGAAGCGAGTCTCAGGCCAACTGATTCTGTAACTAGGTATTGAAAGACCTAATCATTAGGCGTCCGACAGGATCGGTGGCTCCCAGTCTTGAGTTATAAATATCAAACATGTTTGATATTTATGACTTGGACGCCTGTAGTGTGGGGGCAACAGCGAATGAATCCTCACCAGACACCTACAACAGCCAGTGACAGCGAGCTGGTCAGTTATAGCATTAGCTTGCACTAGCCTCCTTGTTTGAGTAATACAACTTTATTTCTAACTCACCTTCGGCTCGTGCTGCAAAATGTGTAAGCCATGTTGATTTCATCTCAGCCAAGACTTTATCCACAATTTTTCTCCTCTCTTTTTTCTCTGCACAAAACATAGCACAGACGAGCGCTACTGTTTAGAGACAAATGCCCACAGTTTTGTTTTGTTAAATCACATTTCACACGTGAGATCTGTGCTCCCTGGAATCGTCTCTGAACGTCTCGGACATTTAACCAATCACCGGCGACTGCTCTTCTCGCATGTACCCCCTCTCCTCTCATGTTCCCGGTACTCGATTTTAGTAGTACCTCCTGAATGGTGCTGAAGTTTAGCTCCCACGTCCAAACCAGGCACACCGTATTGGAAACGCAGACCCCACAATGAGCGTTACTCAGCTAAACACGTTTCGGTGGGTTCCTGTAATGGAAAAACCCCTACAGTCTACTTGTGGACAGATTGTGAGACAATGGGCCCCTACCTCTCCTAAACTTCTGAGAGCAAGACTTGCACATTGAGCAACCATATTTTGTTGTCACTTTGTGTGTCCATTTGTAGTTGTTTAGCATCTGTTTTTAGTCGTTTTGTGTTCATTTTTACTTGATTTGCATTTCTTTGCAGCCGTTTTCCCTTTTTGTTTACACATTTTTGCTGTCTTTGGGGTCTTTTCTTTTTGTTTTTAGTCACTTTCTCTCAGTTTTTTGTGGTTTTGTGTCTCTTTGTAGTTGTTTTGCACTTTTCTCCCCCCTTGTTTTCTAGATTTTTGTAGTTTTGTAGTCATTTACTTGACTTTCCACAGTTCTGTGATCTAGGGCCCCCTGACCCCTTGGGCCCCTGGATGCTTAACTTGTGATGCAGGTTGTTGTTAATACACCTGCAAAGTGTCACTGAAATAGAACAATACAACTACAAATGACATGTATGTAGTCTCTTCCACTCTGGGTGTCTTGCTCTTATTTAGGAGGGGACACAGGCCTTTTATTGTTTTGTAATAATAATAATAATCCATCCACAATCATCCTTTGTGACCCCAACATACCCGCCAAGAGAAACTACTGTTCTTAAAGTCACAACAAAAATCTAATGACCATCATAAATCAGTTTCATTGGTAAATTGCTGCTGACTGTGTTACTGCTGGATGTTAGAGAAAGAACACTAATCTTTATTCTGTACTATGTGACCAGGCAGCTTAATGGGGGATTCAGACTTGGTACAGTCTGGGATGAGGTGGTCAAATGAAGTCTTCACTCCTCAGTGTATCAGAGCCATAATTTATCTGTTTATAAGTCATTTTGATTATTTGGAACAACACTGAAAAAGGAAAAAATAAAACTACAAAAACTGAAAACCTGGTCTGCTCTTTTGTTTTTAAGCTGCCGAAGTATTTGTTCTGATCTGTTTACACCAAATGTTCACTCAGGCTGGCTTTGTAAAGTCTTCCATGGGGAGAACAAACTCCATAAAGAAAGGTCCCGGTCGGCCATGAGGTTTGAACCCAGAACCTTGTTGCTGTGAGGACACAGTGTTAACCACTGCACCACCATGACACCAGTGATAGTCTCCATATTGCCAAAAAATACACAATATCATTTTTTAAAATTCCTTCAATGTTTTCACTACACATGATCCTGGAAAGACATGCAACATGACTGTCCAACCACGGGGTGGCAATTCTAGTTCAGCATTAAATTTGTCTAGTTATCCATGGGTAAACCCCAAACCGGAGCGGTTAATAACTAATTCAACATTCTTGTAATGGTGCCTGTTTGTAAAATGTAATCACTTAGAGACTAAAAAAATAACAACAGGCTCAAATTGTGGCCCAAAGCATAAAACCATGAATTTGTGGCAACGTAATTCTCCCTGAAGCATTATGGGGGCTGTAGTGATGTTCAGGGCGCCCACATTGTCACACTTTGAAAACTCCATTCTCAATGTTAAATAATAAGGATTTTCTATTTATACTATAACATGATTTCCTAATACTCGTAAAAGCCCTAAAAGTCTTTCTGAGTCAGTTATACTGGGTCTGGGGCAGAAATGGGGTTACGTCTGTCTGGCTGTGACGGCCGCCCGCAGGCTCGATCCCGCCTCCGTCTGGCTGAGAAATTATAGCCCTCCCACTTGATTTCTTTCTCCTTCTAATTAAAAGTGGTAATTATGGATTCCCTGCTAGCTAAGCTCCCCTTTTATCCTCAGGCTAATGGGGAATGAGTTTTCTGGTGGAAGCAGGGCTGTGAGTCGTGTTAAGCCCTTGGTGTCCCTGCAGTGGACCAAGTCACACATAACGTTGAGCATAATGTTGAACTCTCTTCAGAGTTTGAGCTGAATATTTTCACAAATGTGAAAATCTCCACAAAAATATTATCTGTTATAGGCAACAGTGTTCATGTTATTGTTTATGCCGCTGTTTAGCCAAAGAACTGTTCTTAACTGAACTTCCAACTGCTTTTCCAGGATGTTTTTCTAACTGTTTTGTATGTTGGGTTGTGTGACTGTTTATATTAAAGCACCCAATAAGATCCACAGATGGGTCGTGGATGCAAACACGTTTACTTTCCATGTTCTCTTTTTTTTTACGTGCAATATGGGTAATGAAAGAAAGAGACAGTGAAGGTTAGTCACAGCAGGAGGTGGTGATTGATATCCATCTTCTCCATGTGTCTGTCTGTGTTTTGATTGATATCTGTTACTGTTGCAGTGCCCCCCCATTTTTAAGACTTGCCATTACATAACAGTCTCCACTGCAGAGGACTCCTGACACACACACACACACCATGCACATACATTATTTTGTCCTCTCTCCTCTGGTACCCATGTTTGTCTTTGTTTACATTTTAATCCTGTGATGCTTTTTTCATTACAGAGAAGACATGACGAAGACATGGAGGCCGAGGGTCACAGGAGAACAATCGGTTGTTCTTTTTTTTATTACAGTGTGGGTTTTTTTTATCACGTTTTTATTTTTTGGTTAAATGTTCTGTTGGTTGAGTGAACAGTTTCATTGCTTGGACTTGGCAACAGCCTTAGACAGCTTTGCTCTGCAGAAAATCTTCATCTTAACAAGTCATTTATCGCAGCGAGATGTGATAACAGCTTAAGGTCTCATTTCCTTATCACTTCCAAACCTGAAACAGCAAATATATAGGGAGTAAAATGTCATTATGCAAGGCAGTAAGAAGATCCCAGTTGTGTAAAAGGTTCTTTGTTTGTCTGTGTCTGTCTGAGCTCAGCCACATTTAACACTGCACTCGATAGAATATTTCTGAACACAACTGAAAACAAGCCCAACGGTGCATTTTCATTGTATGCTTCAGCCTTTAGATCATCTTTGACCATCATGCTTTTGTTTTACTGTGTTCAGACACTGTGATCAGGTGTTTACATGCTGGTTTCTGTTGGAGTACTCCAGGAGCATGTCCAGGTTTCTGAAACCACAGTTTGGTATGTACTGTACATCAGACTTGGAGTCAAAAACAGGTTTATTGCCAAGTAAGTTTTCACATACAAGGGGTTTGTTTTGGTAATGCAGTGCAAAGTGCTTAACACTTAATGATAATTAACAGTATTTGGGAGCAGTGAACTGCATGTAATTAAACTAGTAGCTAGTAGTTTAACTACATTTTGCAGTAGCTTGCTGGTAGTTCAGCTACCTTCATATTTGCATAGTGATTCATGTAGTTTAATCACTTTTTGCCATTTTTTATGTAGTTAACTACTGAAACCACAGTCGGGGCCATAAAAGGAAATGCTTTTTGTATTTTAGTGTTACCGTGGTGCATGTGAGCAGCTTTTCAGGGACACGTTCTGTGCCAAATGGAGCCCGTTGGATAAGTATTTTGAAAGACGGCTCGTGTGTCATATAAAGAGACAAGTGAAAAGATGGACTCATTATTTACACCAGTGTTCAAGCTGTTCATACTGCCTAAAGAGATGCAAGTTGAAGACTAGTTTAGTCATTAAGATTGTATAGTGTTAGGTAATTTCTTACTCAGGTAGATACTGATTAGATACTTGTTGTATAGGAATGTTTAGTGTAACCAGGATGTCTAGCTCAGGCTGTTAAATGCTCAGTTCATTGTCAGGAGTTCTGCAGGCTGCATCTAGGCCAAGGTCAACTAGATTGAAGAGTCTGCAGGCAGGATGAATATTGCTAGTAGCATGATATGTTCAGCCGTAATCTTAATCATAATATCTTCCGAGGCTTAATGTCCGGACATGTCCCTGAACGTCCTGTATGTTTTTAGATACACACCACATGATCAACACTCACACACACATTGATTCTCTCCATGTTTTGACTACTGCTACGGCCAGCTGTGAAGCTGGCATATCAGGTGACGTCACGGTTGACGTTCCTGTGTAGCATGGGCTAGCCCAACCAAGGGATAAAATTGTATAGGCATGAGGGTTCAGGGTCTTTTATCCTCCATGCTGCCTGCGCGCAGGTTTCGGGGTGGAAGATGCCTGGACGTGTAATGTTAATTTTACCTGTGATCCTTTGAATAAACCAGCACGGTTATTTTTTATATATCCAAGTGGTCCGCTTCATCTCTCTGAGTTCCTGGTTAGAAGAACTGGGTAATATCTTACAATAGGTAAGTTAGTTTTAATTTAATTTTTATCTGTGTTATGGCAGACAACTGACCCGTCCCACATAGGAGTACAACACACCATTATTTTAACAAAATATACATCTTTGGGTATCATATACAAGAAAAACGGGGTGGTTGAAAAAGCTTACACCATTCTAAATGCTAGTTATCTACAAGTCTTTTTAATACAGAGCTTTTTTCTCTTCTCCCAGGTTTTTTCCAAGTAAATGGCAAATTTAAATAATTTCCTAATCTCTCCTGTAGGAATAAATAAAACTGCAGTGTGTTATATGTGTCACTTTAGATCTTTGTGAGGAAAAGTGTTGAGCAGCAGAGCTCTGAGTTCTGCAGAGCTAATGTATATACATCTCTGTTCAATGCTCCTCATGCGACCAGCAGGGATCCTAATGGGCTGTTCAGTCATGCTGCATGACTGCGAGGGAGGGAGGTGAGGAAAGAGGAAGATCAGGCTTTAATAGAGGAGAAGAGTGTGCAGAGAATAATAAACACTAGGATACAAACAGTTGTAATTTTCCACTTGAAACTGTGGATGTACAGAGAGAAAAAGCAGGTTTGCCACTTCCTTAAGTCTCATTTCATCTGAATGGTGCTTAAACTAAACAAAGCTTAGCCAAGGTAATGAGGCAAGTGTAGCCGTGTACGTAATGCCAGTATGGCTCCATATGCGGTCAGATTACTACATACAATCCACTGTAGATGGACATTGTTCAGGACCACTTCAAAAGTCCCTACACACAACAAACTATGAGCTTAGGTGACTCTAATCACTGAAAAACACTAAACCCAAACTGTAGAAGATACTGTGGGAAGGTATAATATACAGCATCTACCTTGCTGAACTAGGCCACAACTGTCTCCTAAGTCACATCAGGAGACTGGAACGTACGTATTGAAAGGGAGAGCAGATTAATATAGTGTGCCAATAAAATTAAAAACAAATACTTATAAACATCACTATTGTACTCAGACATGCCTTATTTCTTGCCTGATATGCTGAAGCAGTCACTCCCGGTTCTTCGGAGGCCACAGGTTGGGATGGGGGATGTAAAGGTGATGGATGTCTTGTGTTTGTCCATTTTGCTTTGTGCACACATCTTTACAGCCACCGCCACTCGTGCCCTGAGTGATGACATCATTGTAATGAAGCTGTTTCCTGTGGGAGACGTGTTCTTTGTGCAGGTTGCCCTTGCGATGGCTCTGTCACCATGGCGACCCATATTGACCAGATACAATACATTATGATTAAAGGTGCGCCGAGTTTTCATGGCAACGCTCTACGTAGGTGTTGCATAACCAGAGAGAGGGCAGCCCAGCGACTCTGTGTGTGGTGATATCTGTGTGTACAGTATGTCTCCAGCCTATGTGCATCTATGCTGTGCATGTGTGTGTGTGTGTGTGTGTGTTGTACACTTGACCTGATACTAAAATATGTTTTTTTTTTACTCTTTACTCTTTCTTCTTTTTCTCCTCTGAGAAACATTTGATAACCTGTCTGACACTGTTTTCACCTTTATTTATCCAGGGAATTTTTACAGAGCAAGTGTTAATTTCCAACAGTGCCCTGCTTTATCATGCAGTTACTCACATTCATACCTGGGAGCTGCCCACTTTAACAGTCTGCTGCTAATGGGCTGTTCATACGCAGCAGTTTTGTGTCCTATTCAAAGAAACACAAACCGTACAAATAGCTTGAGCTTCAAAGTTCATTCTTAACCTTGGACACAGTTGACAGTCCAGTGTAGGGGAGCATTGCACTTCAGGTAATTAAACTAGTATTTTAACTATATTTGCAGTAGCTCACTGGTGGTTAAACTACATTCATATTTTTATTAAGTTTTACATTTTGGCCATTTTTTGTGTAGTTAACTACTGCAACTACTGTAAGTTTGGGACTTTTAGTTATATATGTGTGTGTGTGTGTGTGTGTGTGTGTGTGTGTTTACAAGAAATATATAATATTGTGAAAACCTCATGAGATTTTTTATTTAGGACAGGGTTTTTGTGTCTTTGCTGGTATGTGAGTTTTCTTTTATGTTAAAGTTTTGTAACACATATACATTGTCAGCATGATCACCTTTTACAAAGTACTTTGAACTGTGTTTTCTAAGTAATTTTAGTTGACCAAACACCATTTCTCTCTAGTTTTGCTGTAGTTTAACTTCTTCCAGTGTGAAGTAATTGATAGTTTCCCCATCACAGTGACAGTATGAGCATAAGGTCCACGGAGAAGCTGTTGTAGGGCTGTATATCCAGTCCTCTGAAGTATTACACACATACAGATGGGCAACAAATGAAAGTTAAAACTAAACATTAATTTCATGAATTTTTTTTAAAGAGCAAAGTACATTTAAAAAATAAGATCCAGGCCTACATAACGTACAGAAAGTCTGAATAGAGGAAAAAAAGACACAGTCATACAGTAGGCTATGTTAAGCTATAAAGACACAGTATCTTTTAGAGGATCTGTACCATAGATTCTATGGCAAAGTGAAGTGAAAGAGAAAAATATGTAGGTATAATATTCAAATACAATTATGAAGGTATAGAAATAAAACATTTAGGTTAAATACAAATGTACTAAAACAAATGAGCTAAATAATGGCTGTAAGCAAAAGCCAGGGAAAAGTTTACCTTTAAAAACATCAACGCTATTATTGATAATACTAATAATTAAAAAAAAGAAACAAGGGGCGGGGCTGTGGTGACGTAACCAAGATGTTGTGTGGAGCTCCTCGCGCCCACCGCTTCTTGCTGCAGTTCCATCCTGGGCGCGTACCGGTTCCGTACCTCCTCGTGCCCTCACAGGCAGTACGGAGCGCGAGACACTGCACTGCTGCCCGAGACCACTGCAGCACACAGTGGCTCGCGCCTCTGAGCGTATTTAAAAAAAATATACCGTTAAAAATTTACGAAAAGAAGAATAAACGGACAGTTAATCAGCAGCTCGTGTCCTTCAGGTAAAACCATGTTAATTTCTTTCTTATCTTATAATGATTTCTCATTGTGTGTTGTCGGTTAACGACTTTTACACGGTGTAAATATCAGTTAGTGTTGAATGGATTGATTAATGGATTGATTAATGGATGGTCTCTTTAAGATAAGTTCAGTCTGATTAATCGATGGTCTCTTTAAGATAAGTTCAGTCATTGTCAGACTAGCACCGGCGCATCAGATGAACGATGTTACGCGGATTAACACCGAATTAGTTTTTGTTTCCTCTGGTAGGCTAAACCCTTATCTAGTTTAATTTTGAGTAGCTTTTGTTGTACGTTTTATGGTTCGAATGAATTATTATCAACATCAGTTCTTTTTCTCATCTTTGTCTCTGTGGGTGTTATGCATCTCTTTGTGGACATCCTGCATTTATTTAGTCTTTTGTGTGTCTTTGCAGGATTTTGTGCCTCTGTTTAAGTTTTGAATCTTTGTAGAAATTTAGCATATTTTGGTGTCTGCAGCTTTTTGTAGTCATTTAATGTCTTTTTTCAAAGTAGAATATCAAGAAAACAGCCACTCTAAAACTAAAGGAAGTAAGAAAAACCCGGATTAAGACACTTAAGGTTCATATTATCACTATTCACAACCTAATGAAACGGGTGTTTTGCTCAGACCCACACTATCTACACATTCACACTATCTACACATTCACCCACATACATTTTTATGACTATATGTACATAGACGTCACATAAGTGCTTATAGATGCACCCCCCACACACAAAGGTGGGGTAAAATAAAAAAGTATTGTAAGGAGTGAAGAAAACGAAAAAACAAAAAAGTAAGACAAATAAAAACAAACATACTATTACAGGGTGATACATACATTTAAATAACCCATAATTTAGTCCTGGCAGTAGCCAACTTTTATCACTGTGATACTTATGGATCTCTTCATTCTGCATTTATCAGTTATTTTACATGTTTTGTAGTGTTTCTGTGCATCTTTCTAGTTATAGGTTTTTGTATTGATTTTGTATCTTTTTGGATAATTGTGTGTGTGTGTGTGCGACTTTTTCAAGTCATTTGACTGACTGTCCAACTAGAAATGTTAACATTAGCTTGAAACAGATGCTCTGGCCCAGGGTCTGGGACTTTGTGTGTGTGTTGTGTTGCTTTAACTGACTTGATGGTGAATCATGTTTCTGCAGTATTCTCATCCTATAGCTCAGTACAAATCAATTCACTACGCACTGGCAGATACCTGTCTAGGTTCTTATTCATTAAGGATTGTTAGCAGCCTGAGTCACACAGCAGGACACCAGATAGACAGACATTTATACATTTGTCACCAAGCCAAGATCAGTTACACAGACAAGGTTATATTGTGTAAGGAATAATGGATGAGGATGGGTTGTGACAGGGTAGAAATTTTTTATCATCACTATGAGCAACTGAGATCTCTGAAAGTCACAGTTTGAAAGCACTATGCAAGTCATTTTGTTTGTCTACAGTCTGAGCCATTTGCTCATCTTGGCAAACTGATAACACATCGATTTCATAGCTTGACCTTTAAAATCCAGGTTTTCTGAGTTCAAACAGACCTTTTCTCTGGCCTGACAAGTGGTGCGTTGTCACCTTGTTACAAAAAGAGGAGGCTGAACATAAAGGTGCTGATGTGATAGTGTGAGAGGCAGAAATGTGGCCAGGCTGAGATAATAATCTGTGGCCTTGTCTAGGATACCATTAGAGAGAAAAACAAAGTGTCCACCGGAGACAAACATTTCATATTCAGTCAAATCAGACGGACAGTCAGATAAAGAAGTGGCTGATTTAGCCTGGGCTCATTACAATAAATGGAGTGGACAATATAATACTTGTCAGTAATAGGTCCAAAACATAATGGATTAGATTAAACTTTATTATCATTACTCATGTACAAGTACAAGGCAATGAAACAGTTTAGCATCTAACCAGAAGTGAAATAACAGCAGTGCACAGTATCTAGTTTGTACAGTCAGAGCTGATTCACCGATAGATATGTACAACTGATATTTACAGTAATGTATGTATGTATGTAGGGTAATGTACAATGTACAACAGACTATGGATTCAAATTACAAGTAATGGACAAGGTACATTAGCTTATGGAACACTAGTGCAATGGGATGAGATGGAATGAAACGGTGCAGAATAAAAAGACAAGTTCCATGAGTGAACAGTTCAATGGATGTAAATAGTGCAAAGATAAAGATAAATGTACAGTATCAGCATATGAACAGTGTGCAAATGAATACAGAGCAGTATTCTGTGAGTAGAGTAAGCAAATTAACAGATCACTTCAGTGTTACAGGTAACAGAAGTGTATTGCATTAGTCCCAGGAGGAGAGATGAGAAGGGGTGAGGTGTGTGTAGTGATATAGAACAAGGCAGTGGGGGGGTCAATGGGCGACAGGGTTCAGTAAGGAGACAGCTGTGGGGAAGAAGCTGTTCCTGAGTCTACTGGTCTTGGTCCAGAGGCTCCTGAAGTGCCTCCCATAGGGCAGGAGGTCAAACAGTTTGTGAGCAGGATGATATAAAAAGTAGTGTATTTCATATGATTCGACAGCTTTGATCGCCAGTCCAATGTTGTTACTGTGCAAAATCTGATTGCAAAAAAGCAAGACGGCAGCTGCTGTATTCACAGTATTTTGGCATAGTGGAGGGAAGCGGCGACGCCACGTTCATTGTACGTATATACGTATGTCAGTGGATCCTGCTCAGTCCATAAGGGGGCGATATCAGCAGTTGAAGCTCACAACATTTCCATGACCACAGTAATGAACAAACATGGCATACATGGAGAAATGTGGCTACTGTGCCGTTTCGGCCTGAACGGTTTCATCTGCATTCCTGTGTAGGGATAGAGAATGGTTTTTGAATTTTCAAATAGTCATTAATTAAAAACAAAATCTAATATTTCATTCGACAATAGTTTTGTTTTTAAAAACAGAGCCACTGTTTTCTCTTGCTTTTACCGGCATCTTGAAATGACGTCATGAGGTCTTGTATCATTTGGCTACGGCGCCACATACAAACAGCAGAAACATGCAGAGCATACAGCCATCGAGTGAAAAACGGGATAAACTGTGTGATAATGCATGCGAGTCGCACCTTTGTTTGACAAGTGTTGAAAGGGTGTTTCTGACCACGGTGGTGTTGGTGGGGGTCCGTGGTCTGAATAGTATTTTAGCTTGATGGTTGTTCTGAGCAGAAGTTAACCCAAGCAGAAGGACTTCGCTTTCTGTTGCTGCTTCATACTACAGTGCCCTGTAGCTGCATTACAGCTTGTGCTTGCCTTGTGTTAGGATTTTCTGGCAACACAGACAAAAACAGCATGCAAAAATCAACCCCATGTAGCTTGAAGCATTCATGTACTTGTGTGACATACTGTATGTTTCTGGCCTAAAACACTACAATTCAGCTGCACCACTAACTTCACCTTTTGCACATTGTGTTTCATGGATTTTATATTTTAAATGGATAAAACTGCAGTTTTTCTTCATCAATATACACTCAAGCCATAATGACAACACATGAAAGCATGATTTTATTTATTATAAAAAATGTATTAGACATCAAAAACTGAAATATCTGATCTGTAGTGTTGGTGCTCTTTCGATCTGCCTTCTACAAAGTGCATAGCTGGAGTGTTTATTGCTGTGGGAAATTTCACAACAGACAAACGGTATGTCATCAAACACAGTTAAGAGAGAAAAATTAACCTGGGTTCCTGTGTCTGCAGCACAGCGGCTTGAATCGATTGTCTTGCCTAAAGGCACTTCAGACTTCGCAGTATGTCTGGGGAATCAAGCCTCCTTCCAGGCCTCCATGGGTCTAGTGGTTTGTTAAGATGCTTTTTTTATTAAAACTGTTGTTTTAATAATCTAGAATCTAATAATAATTTAAGAATCAAAAGTAAATAAAGTTTTCCTGTTGTTCCAGTTATTGGCAGATTTTGAGCAATATGGTGCTTATTGATTTAAGTTTTATTTTAATTTTCTGCACACATTAATTAGATCGGTTTTAATACTGTGAATGAATACAGAGATCCCAGTGTAGCAGTAAAAACCAATTAAAACCCCCTCTGATACGGGTTATTTCTTCTCGCTGAGGCTGTGATGATGACATAACAAGCAGTTAAATGAATAAATTAGTATCTTGGCTGGCAGGTCATTGATCTGCCATGACTCATTGATCTGCCATGACTCATTAACACCATTCCTGATGCATGCTTCTTCATATTGTGTGTGTGTGTGTGTGTGTCTGTGGGCTCTGCTGCCTGTTTGTAGTCAGACACTAACGAATGTCATGAGGACAAACTGTTCAGTAGACTCTGAAAATAAACATTTGGGGAATTTAGATCAGTTTGTTGGCTTTTATTTTGATAGGCAAATATGCCTCCATAATTTTACCAAATAAAACAGGATTAATGGTTCAACTAAATCTCTGTGGTTGTTGTTGAGGATAATATTGTGGTTATAGTCTGAGATACACCACAAACTCCAGTGTGCTGGTTGAATTCCTTCAATTCTGCTTCGACTTTGTGGTTGAATTTTATTTTATTTTTTTGGTAGAGAATTTCAGTGAATCAGATTTGTTTTGTTTTTTTAAGTTAGTACTTTCATATTTCCATATTTCAAGACTAATTAGTGTACACAGTGACTGACTGTACTAGGACACTTTCATTCTAGCAGATGCCTGGTCATTGTTAGTTGTGTTGTTGTCTGTGGTGTGATGTTTGGACAGTGTGTGAATGGCAGAGAGCTGATGTGTGTGGATACAGAAGGCTGCATTGTTTAGTGCACTGCTCTCTGTTTCTCACATCATCTAGTACAGTATTTTTCATTGGCATGTGACATTTGCACATATATAAACCAGTTTTACACTCACAGTGGTCCCAAAGGCTGATATACTGCCTGTCGGTGTTTTTGAGTCTATATTTGTGCAGGAATGGGGTTAGGCCAGTGTGAAACTTAGTGCTTTCTGCAGGGTGGCAGGGAAACAGGCTTCAGCATAACACCACTCTCTGCTCTCATCTAAAGATGGTTTATAAGTTAAGAGAAGCATCACTCTGTAGCACCACTGAGCAGGGTGAGCTGTGTGTTTCTGTGCTTCCAACAACTCCAAAAGAGTGAGATGTCATCTCTAGTAAGACATCAGCTGATCTCACATCAGTTTCACCAGTGTAGCAGTGATTGTAATATTTAGTCACTGTATGCCAATTCAGTAGACATCATCCAACCCTAGCATCAGTGAATTTTTCTTTCACTCAACTCACGGGTTCATATTGAAGGTTTATATCGATGAAGACTTTTCAGTGAAGAACATATTGTCGATGGTAGTGAGTTAATTCAGTCTGTGCTGGAGGGCAGCAGTGCCTGCTTGTCTGAGCTCTTGTGCACAGAGAGAGAGATGAATGCTTACATCCATTATGTGTGCACAGACTGTGATGAAACATCTAAAAGAAAGAACAAGATGTGCAGGTCACAGACTCGTCCAAATAATATTTTTGCCTCAACGTTATCTGCACATTCTGTAGCGGTATTTTAGGTCCTCGTTTTGTTGCATGCGTTGCTCCATCATTTTTACTCTGAAAACAGATGACGCACGCTGTGTTGAGCTCTTTGATCGCTGTTTTTCATCAGCACAGGTCCTCTGTTGGTTTTACCTCGGTACTCTGGGACCAGTCACATTCAGCTCCAGTATCTGCTGCTGGGTATCTCCTGCAAAACAAGCTGCATGTTGGGACTGCACGAGCTCACTTGTTTTGTTTTTCTTCTTTATTTCTAGCTGTGTCATTTCACATGCAATGCAGTCAAGTTGACCAGCTGTCTTGTGTTTATTTATAGTCCCACTAAATCTTTTTTACATTAAGATATTTTTCTCAGCACTGACCTACTTCACCACCATAACACTTTATAATACTCGATTTCCCCTAGGGGTTCGTTAAAGTTTAATCGAATCTTGTACATATTCACAGTCATGCACAGGAGCTGTGAAACACTGCTGCATATCTGATGTCGTCATCAGTCTTCTCTTCCTGTGTGCAGCTCATCACATGACGTTATTGGTTAACGTAGCTTAGTGAGAAGGAAGCGCTTGGTTTGATGTAATGGATAGCACAAGGGTCTGAATTGAGATTGAGAAGAAGCGCTTGGTTTGATGTAATGGATAGCGCAGGGGTCTGAATTGAGATTGAGAAGAACGATGAATTATGCAGCCCTACTGACCAGCTTACCAGTTCTCTGGAGGACCCCTGTCTGTTGCAGACAGACACAAGCTTTCTTCTCTAACCTTCAGTTTAGACCAGCCAAGTCCTGCCACATTTCAAATCTGAAGCAATAGCTTTTAGGAACTGGAAACAAACCAAAAACATCAACTATGTTTAGCACAATTTGTCCAGATCATAACTGAAATCAGGTTTTAATTCACAAGTTAAAGCACTTTTAACTAAACACTTTTTCAAGTTTATGACTAAAAAGGTCAACATACTTTTGATAGTAGCTGAGCAGTTTTACTTGCTTGTCTTTGATTTTCTGTCACAGTATGAATTGTGTTAGCAGACTTATGAACCATTTCATAGAAATTCTTTTTGTTTTCTCAGATCTACAGCATCCCTATACGCTCATATATAAACAGGAAAGTGGGTACACAGCTAGTTAGCCTTAGCTAGTTAGCCTTAGCTGTCCTTTGCTCTCCAGTCATGTAGGTGAATGTCACACTGCTAAAGTATTGGCCCAAGTACAAAGGCTGCTGAAGGAGAGCACTGACAGATGGGCAGTGAAAGGGGGGAAGAGAATGGAAGAAAAACTTAGGTTAAGACAATAAGCTCCCAGAGACAAAGTGAAACCCAACTGTTAACTCACTTTAACATGCAGACATGGTGAAATAGGCAAAATAAACGGGTGGACAGAGGAAGACAGAGGCTGACAATAAGACTAACACAAAATGTCTATTTGTTGCCTATCTCATGTTACTGTATGTTCACTCTATGAATGCATTATTCACTGAATATATGTGTGTGACAGTGTAAAGCGAGCACTGTCACCCTGCACAAGATGTGCACATTTTTGTTTGTTGTATAACGGCTTGACACCTGGTGTTCAGTTTCCCCATTGTATTACCCCACCTGCTTCTTTCTCATTTACCCCAGCTCACGTCATATTTTTCACAGCAGTAATAATAACTAATGCGATGCCACAGTTGCCATGGCAGCTGTGTGACGAGTTGGCTGACTTCAGTCACAGACACGAAATGAACAAAATAGAGCTGTACAGGATATATGAGACAGGAGAATAGAATACAGTTAGCCTGAATTACATAAAATAGACGAGTTAAGTCGAAACTTATAATATATCAGAATGGAATTCATAAGGGCAACTAGATGGGTTTGGATCAAACTGTATTTTTTAAGAACTAAATGTTAAAACTGTTCTGCTCCATGCTTTGGACCACTTCTTCCTTATTGTCATGATCGAAGCAGTGGCTCACAACACAATGCACAAGTTTTTTTTTCAATGTGCCACTTTCAGGAAAAACATACCGGCAGCAATGAAAAGAACTGATAACCTCAGAGGTATAGGATTCAGGTGGAATTGGTTCTCAAGTGGAACCGATTCCCAGTTCCCTACTATTGTTTTTAAGTATTTTAGTGCTAAATTTAAAGTAACTGTTCTCTGTCCTAAGATTGTCATGTAGCAGCATAATGTGTTCAGAGAAAAGTTTGTTGTAAATGTTGGTTCAGGTTGATCTGATTGAATAGACAAACAGCTGCAGACTCAACATCTATTATTCAGTCGTGGCGTCCTGGAGCAGTACAGCGGTGTACTAACCGTCTGTCAGCCTCGAACACCAGGGTCATCCACACAGTACGCCTATGTCTTGTTACACACAGTGCACAGTAGAATAAATGAAACAGAGTGTTAAGCAGTTAACGTGATGTCTTTGCTCTTAACTTGGGCACACTGTTAAAACTTGCTGGACCTACGTTACCTAGATTTACGCTACCAATCTGGCTCTGTAACACAGGCTCACCATTACTAGAACTAGAGAAACGGGCAGATTCAGGGGTTTACTGTGTCTGCTCTGTGATCTGGGACAGAGTTAAAATGCAATTTTATAGCGGAAACAGTTAATCGGTGAATTAATAATTTACGTGATCAACAGAATTTAAATGGCAAAAAAGCAAAACTGCTTTTCTGTTTCCGAGTTCTCAAATGTGGAGGTTTGCTGCTTTCCCCTGTTGTATATTATTGTAAGCTAAATATCTTTGGGGTTTGAACTGCTGGTCTAGGGCTTGCTGCTGACTGGATAACTAGATTTGCTGGCTGACTTGCAGACTTGTTTAATTATAGTATTACTGGAGTCAGTCAAAGCGCAGGCAGCTGTGGATGTGAACTGAAACCTGCAGACCTTATAGGACAGGTGTCTATAGGTGTACAGCATCCATAAATCACCTGAGCAGAGATATGTTGTATAGAATCACAACTTATCTCAGATATGGGTCTGTGTGAGTATTTATATGTTCTGGGTGAGTTTAAGAAGGATACAGGAATAAAATAAGGACTCCACTACCCCACACACATTTCTGCTGAGTCTAGTTTTCCTATAAATACATTTTAAATTGATTCAAACTTCCTCTGCTCCCTCTAGGTGAAGGTGGTGTAGCGGGCTGGAGTGCAACCTCTTCTTCCTCCATCCTCTCTCTCACTTTCCTGTCTCTTGTTTGTCCTCTCTCTTTTCCTTCTCTCTCTCTTGTCTGTGTGATGCTGGGCTGTGGGTGAGTGTATGCCCGTGATCAGACTGAAGCTGGGGAAGCTAAAGGTGGTGCGGCGGCAGCTGCTGCAGAGGTACAGAACATCACACATCACCGTCATCAGTTGAGTTTATTTTGTGACGTACAGCCTGAATTTTATTTTTAAAGCCAATTTGACAACTACTAAAATCAGTGACTTCACTTCAGTTATGTTGCAGTCACCATGGAATTTAGTAGTTTGGCATTCATGCTGCTTTGTAGACAGCACTTGTGTTGGCGTACATGACATGTATTTTCCTGCCTCTAAATATGACTGGCACATAATCGGAAATATCAGAGTGATCAGCTGGTCAAGGCCAATCACACTGAAACGCCACCACTGGCAATCTCTGCCAATCAATCGGTGCATCTCTAGTTTTTAAGGTCAACGTGAAAAATCCCGTGGAGCCTCAGGGCGTCAGATAAAGAGGGCAGTTTTCTTATTTTAGTGTCAGATTGGGGTGGTGCAGTGGTTAGTGCTGTTGCCTCACAGTAAGAAGGTCCGTGTTTCAGCCCAGGCCGACCCAGGGTCTTTCTGTGTGGAGTCTGCATGTTCTCCCTGTGCCTGCATGGGTTTTCTCCGGGTGCTCCGGCTTCCTCCCGCAGTCCAAAGACATGTAGCTTAGGTTGACTGGCGACTCTAAACTGCCCGTAGGAGTGAGTGTGAGTGTGTGTGGTTGTCTGTCTACATGTCGGCCCTGTGACAGACTGACGACCTGTCCAGGGTGGACCCTGCCTCTCGCCCAAGGTCAGCTGGGGTTGGCTCCAGCCCCCCCCGCCGTGACTCTTTTCAGGATAAGTGGCATAGATAATGGATGGCTGATAGTGCCAAATTCGTTTGACTAATGTATGTTTATGAAAAACAGTGGTAGAGCTGGGGTTTTGAGCATTATATTAAACCCAAATCCGGTATCATACCTGATAATTGACCTTTTGATTAATTATCAAATCATTTGATTCACAAAGTCTGTCATGACTCTAGAGAGAACTAGTGTTCTTTTTTCATTTTGTCAAATAAATTTTTACTTCATTGTCACTTTGGGATATTTACTGTTATTAAAAGGTTCTTGTTCACGAGTGAGGGAAGGATGGAACAGGGGATTAACAGGCGGATCGGTGCAGCTTCTGCAGTAATGTGGTCGATGTACCGGTCCGTCGTGGTGAAGAAGGAGCTGAGCTGTAAGGTGAAGCTCTCAATTTACTGGTCAATCTACGTTCCAACTCTCACCTATGGTCATAAGCTTTGGGTCATGACCGAAAGGGCAAGATCCCGGATACAGGTGGCCGAAATGAGCTTCCTCAGCAGGGCGGCCGGGCACACCCTTAGAGATAGGGTGAGGAGCTCAGT
>NW_018128184.1:328588-335439 GCF_001952655.1 Monopterus albus | reverse complement strand
GGACCCAGGACCCGCTGGAGGAACTATGGCTCTCAGCTGGCCTGGGAACGCCTCAGCATTCCCCCGGAGGAGCTGGAGGAAGTGTCTTGGGAGAGGGAGGTCTGGGCATCTTTGCTTAGACTGCTGCCCCCGTGACCCGGTTCCGGATAAGCGGAGATGGATGGATGGATGGATGGATGGATAAAAGGTTCTTGTGAAAGTGACTGTGATATGATGTGCTTTATTGTATGTAACAACCCTAAAAATTAACTACCACAAAAGCATTCAGCTCTTTATAGTCACGCTACACAGCTACTGTATATCTACACATACAGACAGTGACAAATGAAAGGTCGACCCAGCACAGAGTCCCAGTGAGGTGCTGGGCCACCATGTGACACCAGAACAGCTCCACCTTGACTCTCCAGGTCTCTGAACCCTCCTGGAGGGATGAACACCTTCCAACAGATGTTCCCTCATGTGGTGTTTTGATGATGGTGGTGGAGACGCTGTCTAACACGTCGCTCCAACATCTCCCATAGCTGTTCAACTGGGCTGAGACCTGGTGACTGGGAAGGCCACAGCATCTGGTTCACATCATGGTCACCCTCATCAGACCAGTCAGGGACCCCGGTGTCCTGTGGACGGGGGCACCATCATCCTGGAGGAGATCAAATTTTCTTTTCATTTGTCAGCCACTTGTATATTTGAGTTTATTCAGGTGAATGGTCTGCTCAGGTAACTGATGTGTATTGATTGGTTGATTTCTGATTGGCTGTACCAGGTATGAACACCAGCCATTTGTCTCCTGCCTGGCTGGCCTCTATGGTTGCCAATGGAGACGATACCAAAGAGCTCGGGCGCAGCCGGGAGAGTGCTGCTGCAGCAAGGCAAGCACACACACAGCACTGTCTGTCTGTAGTGTGTTGAGTTTGGTTGGTTTGCTGATCATGCAGTGAGTATTGATTCCCTTGCTGGGTTCTGTTGGCCTGCTGACTCCAACAGTCAGTTAATGCTTTTCTCTGGCAAAATATCATCACATATGTACTTTGTCAGCTTGTATCAGAATATACTGCTTCCTTTTGCAGTTTGTAAGGAGGCTGACTTTCTCTGTACCTGCCAGATTGTGTAACATAAATGGAGCACTGTTATGCCTCTATGACTGTAAATGAAAACATTATTTTCACTTCAGAACTTTAACCCTTAGACCCAAAAGCATTTTAAAATGTAAACACCTTGACTACAGGCTCATTAAGGTTTATCTAAAAACAATACATTAAACAAATGTGAAATGATCAATGTGAACTTCAACAATTTAGTAGTTAATCATTCAGAAAAGTGAGTAATGATTTTCTTTGGGTAGAAGTAATTAAGTCTGACAAGCCATGATCTCTGTATGTGTGTTACAGGTGGAGTGTGGCAGCTTTGGCCTCCTGATCCTCACCTTCTTCCTGAGTTTTCTGTTCCTTTATTTCTGGAGTGAAGCTCAGAATGACTACAATGACTTCGACTGGTGGGTCATACACAGCACATTATTAATACTGTACATGCTGGCAAGTGCACGCACTCATGCTAATGTGTGTTTGTGATTTGTATGGCATGTGTTGTCATGTTTGGGTTAGGCTTAGTTGTCTCATATAAAAAAAAAAATAACATAAAGGAATGCACGATCATCCTAACAGTTAATCAGTGTATGAAGAGACCAACTCGTCATTTGAACTTGGTTCACATCATGAAGAACTTGGTATGTGATAGCTGTTGACTGTTGTTCTTGTGCCTTGTCAGGTTTAATTTCGGAACTCTTGGTTTCTGGTTTCCCTGGTCTTTGGTCCTGCTGGTCATTGCTGCTGCTCTCTTCACGTACATCGCCCTACTACTGGTAGGCACATTATAATTTCAGCTGGTCTAGTTTAGCACTTGCACAAATTGCACATCCCTGAGTATACTGAGAAATTTGATAGAAAACACTTTGCTGTGTGTCACTTTATTTTATTTTATTGTCACTAAACCATCATCAGCATCAATTTTAGTTTTAGTTTACTTTCTCCTTAGAGAGGCACAAGTTTTATTAAACCTGCTAAAGTATAACAGGATAATGGATTTATTTAAAAGTAAGTTGACATAATATTGCGGCAAAAATTGTCTTAACGTTCGGTGAGTGCAAAATAAAAACTTGATACCAACTTTGAAGCTTGATACGCATTTATTTCTGCAGAAAGGAGAAACTCTTACAGTGTGTCAAACATGACACACTGAAGGAGAAGCTTTCCAGGCGAGAGCTGCATTTTATACATAGACCTGAGCTTTGCTCGTGGTTTCGATCAGTTAAGGTCATCTGTCACACAGGAAAGAAGCTGTCTCACAAGCACACAAACAACTATATATAAAAACCTGCATAGCAACAATCAGTATATTAATAAGGGCGCTAATAACCATTTCCCATCACACATAATGATAATTTTTTTAAAATGCTGAAGTTGAGCAGAAACCATATTGGATCTGGACAGATTGGTTTGTAAATAAACAGTTCAAAAAGAAGCACAAACCTTGGAGAATGGTGTTGCCTGAGGGAGTTTTATGTCACTATCTATCTATGTCACTAACTATCTAAACCCTGTTCAGGTGCTGGCAGTGTGTCTGCTTTCTGAGGGTCAAAGGTTGTACCTCCACTGGAGCCACAAGGTATAAACACACACAAACTTAACACAAACACTGACGTACAGTTCCCTTGTTGAAAGTTGTCATAATAAATTGTCCCCTTGTTTTTGTGTCAGACGGGCATTATGGTGGCCTTGGCGTTCTCCATCACAGCCACCGCCATCCTATCTGACCTCTGGAGCAAAGAATGGAAGACTCTTCTTCTCTCCCTGCAGGTTAGCCAATCACAGCAAAGAATAGCAAGATTTTCTTAAATAATTTGCACACACCTGTATGAAAATAATTTGTGCTCCAGTGAAATGTTTTGCTACTGTGCTGACGTTGTTCACATCTTTCTTTATTTTTCAGGTGACAGCACCTTTCCTCCATGTGGCGGCTCTCTCACTAATGGCAATCGTGTCCTGGCCAGTAGCATTGCACTTCTTCCGCATGAACAAGAAAGGTAAGCTAGCTGATCGCGGAGTGTTTATCTTTGTCAGCTTTGAAGCTAACACTGGAGGTCAGATCCTGTTGTACATGAAAATGCTTTAAATTTGGGAGAGAGCACTCTGATTAATTTAGAGCAGCAACTGGAGGGAGGAAAAATCTCAGGGGCCTTGTTGAAATGACATCTGATTGCTGGAAGACGGTGAAGGGTTAGGTCTTTAGTTGTGGTAGTATCGAGCTGCTCCATCCACTGGGAAGACTGTTAATCTGAAATCAAACATACCCCTCAGCATCATGACACACTTGTCTGGCATTGATTGTACAGCTGTAGACCTCCCAGCCATCGTTTCTCCTTTGCCACCTCTTAACAGAAAATCAAAGTCATTCTCCCACTCAGCTTTTTCACTCTTCTCTCTGACTCCCTGATGTTTCCATCTTCTTGCATTCACTGTTTCTTTGGTCTCTACCCTCTTTTCATGCCTTCTCTGTTTCTTTTGCTGCTGTCTATTTCTTTGTACTTGTCTTTGCATCACTCTTTCTGTTCTGTCTTGCACCTGACTGCCTTTTCCTCTCTGAATGGCTTTGACCTCCATGTCTCTGCTTCTGTTTTTGGTTGCCACGGTGACTGTCTCTGGTTGCCATGGTGATTCAACGGGTGGAGAGATGCTGAGTCATGTCTGTTGTCCCCTGGCAGGAGAGAAAGATTTGCCAAAGCACATGATTTAGAATAGTGCTCCCATTTTTGCTGTAATGAGATGAACATTCACCTAAGCCTGGATGTGAAAGGGCAGAGTTGACAGGCTCCTTCTGTAGTTCTGTTAGTTGAACGAAGGGAGGGGTGCTGGGTTAAGCTGGAAACACTCTTAAGATAATTAAAACCTACAAAGACTGTACATGTCACATGCACTTACAAAAGCACCTAGGAATAAATACAGGGGAAAACACACTGAATGACAGGGAGACAACAGGAGTCTCGCTGCAAGGTAGTGTCCAAATCCACCACGTACACAAATTCTAACGAGGCTGTACTGGAGGATGCAGGTTTTAACAATGATAAGGACTTTTTTTTTTGTTGTTGAATGAACAATATAAACGGTGTCAGTGCATCAGTGTCTTGCTCTAGATCTCTTTAACTGTCATATACCTGCATATGTACCCAAACTTTGTTTTGCAAAATATCTATCATTTTATATAACCTCCCCAAAACTGATTTTTGTATATTTTTAACATTTAATTTTATTAGTGGTTTGTGTTCTGCAGTGTGTCAGGTGGCTCTCCTGGGTCTCTACCTGTCTGTGCTGTTCTCTCTCTACCTGGTTCCTCTGGGAATGTACTCTCCCTGCATTAAAGAGGCTGGGACCCTGGGGCCTGCCCCAGCACTCATCGGACACAGAGGAGCTCCAATGGTGAGACTGAACTGGACCGTGACATCTGTGGCTGTCTGTCCTGTTTCAAGTCTTGTGTTTTACTACTAATCTTGATTATTATTATACATTGTGGATGTTTCTGACTGTGTGCATATGTGTGTTATTTATCACTCTGGGAATGTTTTTGTCTCTGTGTGTGTATTATAGCTTGCTCCAGAGAACACCGTCATGTCCTTTGAGAAGGCAGTGGAAGCTGGAGGAGAAGGGCTAGAGACTGATGTCACCATCAGGTATTAACTGCTCTCACCTCTCTCTGTGTGTGTGTGTGTGTGTATCAATAGAACATGTATTTTTGTAATACCTGTAGCTCTCCACAGGCCTGGGTTTTTCAGTGGCCAGTGCCCATCTCTAGAGAGGCCGATGGCTGATATAAAATGCTGATATGTTGTTTTTTTACTTTTTGCATCAGATAAAATACAGCAATTTAATAATAACAAATGGGTCTCAGATTTGCAGAAGTTAAATATTTTTAACACTAATGAATTATGTTCAGTTACACAGTCAAGTGTTTTGTATGGCTTTCTATTAGTCTGTGTATTTACTGACATGCACATAACTCGTTTCACTTGTGTGATTAATTGCGACAACAGGCTCACTAAGGTTGCTTGTTTGTATGTTTGTTCATGAATAAGACAGATGGCTTTATGATAGAGTTCATTTCATTGTTGCTTCAAGCTTTGGAGAGTTAAGTGCTTTTTGGTGACTTTAATCTTCGTGTCTTCTGCTCCCTTCATTTTCTCTCCCCTTCTTTTTTCCTCCTTCCCACATTCCTCTCCTTTATTCATATCCCCTCGTCACCGCCTGTCTTTCATTTGTGTCTTGCATTTTCCCTCGCTTACATCCCGATTCTTCACTTGTCTGTCTTGTAATGTGTCCACCGCGTCTCTAGTTATGATGGTATTCCCTTCCTGATGCATGATTCCACTCTGAGGAGAACCACTAACATTGCAGAGGTTTTCCCAAATCGAACACTCCTTGATGCCTCCATGTTCACTTGGGCTGAGCTACAGCAGCTGAATGCTGGCGATTGGTTCTTATCAGTGAGGCTCACAAACACATACACAAACACATAATTTGTTGCTGAGACAATTGTAAAGTAAAAACACCTGACAGCCCCTGCCACACACGCTTGTCTCTTACAGAGGGATCCATTTGGGACTGTGTCGTCCCTGTCTGAGGTGGACCACTACCAGGCCCAGAACCAGTCTATTCCCTCACTGGCCCAGTTCCTGGAGGTAGCGGCCCGTAGTGGCAAATTAGTGCTGTTTGACCTGCGCAGGCCACCGTACGGGCATCCTTACAGCGAGTCCTACATCAGCACCACTTTGCAGGTGGTGCAGGCCCACATCAACTCCTCACAGGTGGCTGCACAGAGTAGATGGATGGGAAAAAATCTATTGTGCTTCCATGTGAAAGAAAATAGTATTGTATATCTTTATGGATATGGTTGTGGTACAATGTTGTGTATATATTTGATACATTAATAACTCTTGCTAAGTTTTGTACTCTGGGTGTGTTTTTCAATGTGTGTGTAGGTGCTGTGGCTGCCATCTAAAGACAGGGAGCTGGTCCAGGCTGTGGACCCAGACCTGCAGCAGACCTCTGGAGCAAAGGCTTCAATTCAGGAACTGACAGACGCCCATATCACCAGACTGAACCTGCACTACAGCACTATGTCTCAGCAACAGATCAGGTACCCACATATATTCTTTCAGCCATAACAAACAACAGCGCTGTTAAATGTTGGATGATAAAAGAGAAGTTTAAATTTACATTTTTCTAACAACAAAACAGTATGCTTTGATTTCAGTGAAGAATTGTGTTTTTGATTGTGTTGCTCACTGCTGTGTTCTTGAAAAGTGTGCGATGTAGAGTAAAATAAGAGTTGTTCAGTCTCAGGGTGAATTTTGCTGTCAGGAGGGTTGCATAAAACTGGCACAACAAGTGCAACAACTTTGTATTAAGATGAAATCCCCAAATTTTAATGTACTGTTTTAAACTGATCCTCAGTGTGAAGTCAAAGCCAGAAAAATGAACAAGATTAAAGAAATTATGCAAATTCAAGTCTTCTCTACAGAACACTGATATATCTGTATGTCTCTCCCTCACTATCTTTGTTTTTCCTCTGTCTCAACACACAGTTCATTAGACTTTCAAAGGACGTTTCATCTCTACAGACACGTGTGTCTGTCAGGTTAATTTAATACTGCCATTGTGATAAATTACAACATTCTCTTCCTCCTTCCCTCTCTCCACCCTTGCATTCCTTCTGTCTATTGTTTCTTTCCCTCTCATTGACCTTCCTCCATCTTGTAACCAACAACTCCATTTTTCATATATTCCTTCCTCCTCTTCTCCTCC
>NW_018128184.1:322538-328474 GCF_001952655.1 Monopterus albus | reverse complement strand
TGTAGTCAAATCAAATAAACAATTGAATATAGCATTTAAGTAAGAACAAATAAGAATAGTCACATGAAAATCCTTTACTGTGTATAAACACTAACAGAAAAAGGTAAAGCAGAATGACAGTGGAGACCTGTGAGACTTGTGTGTTATCTTTTTGGTGACGGTGAGCAAATGCATACAAAGATGTTTACCTGTGTTTTTTTTAATTGATTTCTGGAAATATGAAGCCAATTTTCTGAAAGAAGGCTTTTTTTGGGTCACATTCACTGGCCGCTTTATTAGGTACACCTGTAGAATTGTGTGCACTTCAAAGCAACACTTCTGCCTTAACATGTGTGTTTATGAGGTGTCTCTATATTTTTGTCCTCTCCAGCTACATACATGAGAGGGACAGAATATTAGGAACACCTCAAAATATAATGTAGTCCAGTACAACACCACCTTTAACTATGACTTCAACAATAATCTTATAAATGAATTTATACATTGTATGGCAATTTAGCCCAAAACTGTAATGTTCTGAGATTCATAAACACAGATGCAAGGCAGAAGTGTTGCATTGATTTGCATTGTATTGTACAGATGTACCTAATAAAGTGGCTGGTGAGCATATTTTGTGTTCTCATTGATTTGATTAAACTGGGTCACTAGCAGATTATAGTGAGGATACAGTCTGTTTTCACTTTTCAGTCCTGTTTGTAGTAGGCAGTGAAATAACTGGGCCATTTTTCTCCTCTCTCTCTCTCTCTCTCCCCCCTTCCTCCTCACCCCCCTCTCTACAGTAAGTACCAGTCAGTGAACATCAGTACTAACCTGTATGTGATCAGCCAGCCATGGCTCTACACTCTGGCCTGGTGTGCAGGAGCTCAGTCTGTAACCACCAACTCCGTCCACATCCTGTCCAACATCAACAAGCCACTCTTCCTCATGGTGAGCAGGTTCAACTCTGTTATCAGATCAGGGCTCCAGACTAGCACTTCATACTGGTGGCACTCGTGCCGCCAAGCCTCTCAGATGGTGGCACCACCTCAGTTTTACAACCTAATGCAGATGACTCTATTTTTCCACACTTCATTTTAAATACCCTTACCATGCAATGTGGATAGCCTATATGTATAATGAAATTCAGAGAGAGAGAGAGGCTTATGGAACACAGTAAATGGCAAAGCCACCTCTTTTTATGTCGTCACTGTAGTGCTCTATAGCCTAGCAGTCAACATGATGACACTGATGGTGACAACGGTGATGATATTAGGTTGTGTTTAATTTGAACTATAACCGATGAATTGCACACATGCTTTGTATTTGCTGGGGTCTGTCAGAGGTTTCTTCCATTAGAGGGAGTTTTTCCTCTCCACTGTCACAACCCGTAGTTCCTCTTTTCCTTGTGGTTTTTAAAGGATTCTCATCCGTAGACCTCTTCCAGTTATCTAACCAAATTCCACAGTTTGCAGTTAACCCCTTATTTGGCGTGCAAAGTCATGTTTTCAGAACTATTACATAAGAAGAATTAATAAAAATACAGGAAGCTTGCATCTGATTGAAATACAAAAAAATCTCATCATTGCTTTTAACTAAACCATCAGAATTACACGCTGCTGCACAAAACTATCAGTGCCTTAAAATTAAAACATAGATCTCTATATTTTGAATACAACATTTCACTAGACATTGATTAACTTTGATTAAACAATAATTATCAATCAAATCTTTACTTTATGCATGAAACCATCATTTTTGGATTAAATGTTAGTATTGTCATTCTAGACAAATAACAGGGGAATGAGAAACAGACTTTTACCTTAAGGTTTGTGTAGCAGGGCAAGAGGGAGACACTTGGCAGGAAGCTCAAGTGTCATTTTACAAAAACCTTTAATTAAAAAATTTGTTTTAATTGGTTAATTGATCCATCCGTTTTCAGCTGCTTATCTGGATCCAGGCATGAATGACTGAGACAATGGGCACCTGAGCATAAACAAGTAACACAGCTCAATAATATCTGTCATAACACTGTCATCATCATCATCATCAAGGCTTTTTTTTTCTCCAAGCTTTGGAAAGCTCCTTTAGACAAGACGAAATATATATGAGAAAACACAATGCTCCTGCCAACACTGCCTGCCTGAGGCAGATGAAACGGAACGTAGCTTAAAAGTTCTGATTTGCTCTGATTTGTTTGCCTTTAGAAACAAATGAATCCAAGGCTATTATTACTGCAACCTAAGCCAGCCTATCAAAAGGTTGACATATCATTACGTATCTGATTTTTGTTATTGAGATGTTTAGTTTTTGTCTCTGATACTTAACACGCAGCCAAATTTGTCCAACAACAGTAAAATGTTCTAAGAAATCTTTTTGCAAACTTAGTTTTGAAAGAAAAATAACCAGTTTAACCAGCTCTTATTTAAACTCATTAGAAGGTTTGAAAAGTGGCAAAACGTAGTTATTTCCACATCTTTATTAAAGGAGTTGTCAGTGAACACTCCTGCCAGTGTTTAGCTGTGTTTACAGGAACACTGTGATCAAAACGTACAGCTCAAAACACAAGATGACATTTGTATCTTAGACATGTAGATTTTGCTTGTATCCACTGCAGCTCTCTGTGAGCGTGAAGGTAGGAGGTTCTCTACCAGGCTGGAAATCTCTTCAGCAGGCGTTGTGGGCGTTTGCAGACTGAACCTATGACTTCTGGTTACATAAACGTTCTCTCAGCACCTGCACGTCTGTGTGTATATTCAAATGAATTTGAAGGTTTTAATACAAGTGTCCGAGCCTAAGACCAGTACTCTGTGGTCACTAAGTGGAGCAATGACATTCGTTGTCCACACTCTGTCTCTGTCCTAACAAATCAGAGGAGCTGTTGTTTGGGCAGAGGTAACCAACCCTTTCTCTGTCTGTCTCTCTCTCCAGACTCCAGAGGAATATAGCCTAATGTGGATTCTGACTGATGCCGTGTCCGCCTTCCTTGTCATTGCAATTTTCACATTCCATTGGTATGAGAAACACACAGACGCTGCTCTCATAATGACTTCCTCTGCTAATAGTAGTGTCTGGTGATGGGCTGATAAAGCTGTAGGGCTGAGTCATCCTGGCTGCTGATGGGGGTTTATTAATCAGTGGCCTGGGACACCATTGTGAAGACAATAGTTTTTGATCAGTGTAAGAACAGAACATTGATTTGATTTATTTATTCTTTCAAACATGTAACAACAGTCAATATGTAACCACACATAATTCCAAACATATCCACAAATATATTTTCAATTTGCTTATACCTAGTACATGCTTGAACGGAGTAGGAAGAAGTCAGACTTATCCAGTCCTACCCCATGACATCATCTTATCAACATTGGTTTGCAAGCAGTATTACTACATGGATACATATTCTACATCCACACTCCCATATGATTAATCATTAAGCCTGTTCTTGCCCATATCTTGATTGACACATACCTTTATAACATTTGTGGGGGTAAGTTGACACAGGAACAGTTTAGCTTCTGTTTCACTGAGTTCTGTAACTCGATTAAGTTTCTCATTCAGGATTCCTTTTATCTGTCATTAGAAAAACGAAATGTGTCCCCTCAGAGTTTAGGTTCATTATTCACAGACTGATCAGCGTCTGCTACAAGGAATATAAACACTACAGCGTTCAGTCCTCTGTGTCCTGGTGTTATCACAGATGTGTCTGAACCCCTTGACTTGCTCAGACACCTCTAATGTCACACCGAGACATTTAGCTCACAAACATCCAGGGATTATAGGAAATGTTTTTTTTTTTTTTAAGGCTGCTGAATAAACGGTGATATTAAATCATTTTTAGTTTATCTAATCAGTCTGAGACTGCTGTATTATGGCAGTTAAAGGTGTCAGTGGCATTTTGAATTGCGTTGTCTTACTTATGGAACAAGACTCAGGAGTCCTGGTCTCACTCTTAGTTAACATGAGAGTTGATCTGTTTTTTTAATCCATTTTTGTGTAGTATTGGCCATCATTCAAATCATTTGTTTTTCTTGCAAGCTTCATAGCACACATACTGTGGCACCACTAGACAGCTTGGTGTTGGGGTCCGTGCCATCACAAGTAATCAGACAAGTAGAAACAAACCTGACCTGTCCAGTATATCATTGAGATCTAAGACATTAGAGATGCAGGAAATACAGGTCTGACCTGTTTAATCAAAACACTGTTTTTCATTTTTTGAGTTGGGATTCAGTTAAGTCAAGAGACACTAATGAGCACATTGGACATTCTTGTGATCAGCTGTCTGTGTGTAAAGAATCCAGGTTAGTAAATTTGGATTGTGTAATACCCAGATCTAGAATAAAACCTTAAGCTAACAAGATTTTGAACAGTACTTCGCATGTAAACGCACTGTTAAGCAGTCAATAAGCTTCAACAAAAGTGTTTGTTGGATGGTTGAACAGCTGTATCATCTTTTTTATCATCGGTCCCTTTTTCTCTGTTTCATACCTGGGCTTTAATCAACACTCCCCTGGGCTCCCTTGCACACACACCTGCTGCTTAGTGTATACATCAAAGCTGCTACACTGGCACATGTGGCACCCTCAAAGCACTTTGACGGACTGATAAACACACCTGGTTTCTCTCAGCAGCTCTGATCTCTCTCTGGTGTTGTGTGACAGGTGGAGAGAGAGGGGCCTGCCCTTCTGGTCCAGCAGCCGACAGACTCAAGAGAACGGACCATACAGCAAGTTCAGGACAGGTAGGAGGACTTTTTTTTCTTCTTCTCTTGATGCTTTGTTGGAGTTTGGGTGGCTTCGCTGTGTGAATGAATGTAAAACAACACCTTAGGTTGTTTTACTCTGTTCAGTACATTATTCATTATGTGTTGTGTGTCAGACTCTTCAGAGGTCATCTGTGTTGGCTGGAGCCCCCTCCACTCTGATTCCTCTGCTGGAGCCCTTGTCTCCCTCCCTATGGTCTTCAACCCATGACACCTTGCTTGTCAGACATGCATGTCAGCCCTCCAGGACGCTTGCATGAATCCTGAACCCTGTTTGCGCTGTACAAGTCCATGCTTCCTGTTGAAAACTAGCCTCTGTGAAGCCTATACACTACAGATCCAAAGTTTTAGAACACCCCCATTTTTCCAGTTTTTATTTTGACATGTGAGCAGTTCAAGTCCAGCGGATCATCTTAAATGGTACCAAACTAAGACCTAAACTGCCAGAGGTTAAAAAAGGCGCCAGAAACTAAAAACATAACATTTCTTATACAGTAAAAACATTCTTTTATCAGGGACCCAGTAACAGGTGAACTTCCATCTTTTCTGCAACAGTGGACATAAATGAAGCCTTGAAAACTGATGCAAACGATTCCTACAGGTTTTTCCAACAGTTGTTGATGAGTTAGTACAAAGGCAGTGTTGGGAAAAGTCTGAGCTACTGCAGCCTCTGAAAAAAGGCCATGAATAAAGGAAGTCGGAGCTTCTCAGGGTTTCATCCTGTAGCAGGATAATGAGCCACAAACACCTTCAGGCTGTGGAGAAAAGAACAAGACGGTCGGCTTCATGTGTCGGAACGGCAGCAACGGGGTCCAGACTTTCCAGATGAAGAGTGAAAACAAGGCAGCCTGTAAGTGCAACACATCTGTGGGAACATCTGCAGCAGTGCTGTCTGTCCCAACACTGATTTCATTTGTAGAGGGAATGACACGGGTGTGTTCAGCTGTTGGATCACACTGAAAACAACTGGAAACATGGAGGTGATTAAAAACCTTTGACCAGTAGTGATTAGACAGTAAGTAACTAAACACAAGTAAGAGATTTGTGTGATTTAAATGTCTGTGGTGATTAAACACCACTAGAAAAGCAACAGCATGACCCTGCCCTTGGAGTCAATATGGGTTAATACATTTGTAGAAATAAAAGTCTGGAGCTGGACGAGTGATAGCTGTCACAAACGCCTCGGGCATTC
>NW_018128184.1:314335-322466 GCF_001952655.1 Monopterus albus | reverse complement strand
GCTGGCCGGGAGATGGCTGTCACAAACGCCTCGGGCATTCCGGTCGTCCTTTACCTCAATGTTGTAGCTACAATCAGACACATTGTGGCCTCCTCAGGTGTAGCTGACATCTGAGTGCTGTACAGAGCTAAGTATGTACAGCACTACAAGAGATGTCACACACCTCACCACAGAATGTGTCCTTACATTATTCACCAAGTTCAGTAGATTGCATGTCTTATACCTGCTGCTCCCCAAACTGTTTCTCATGCACCATGCCTCCCTCCTCTAGTGTGGTCTCTATATTACCCACAGTGCTGCTTGATGTGTGAAAGTATCAACTCTGGACCTTTGACCCTTTGCAGAGCTGAGTGACGTGTGGTCCATCTCCAGCATCAATGTGCGGCCTGACCTCCGGAGCATGCCCAGTTCACCCAGTACCCCTCACCTGCCCACCATCACAGAGGAGTGACTGGGGGAAAGAGAGAGAGAAGGATTCACATAAGAGATGAAAGGTTTATAGTGTTAAAGCCCCTGAAAACTTGGTCTAACACTACTAAGTAGTTAACCACATAAAATTGGATTTAAAAATAAGTTTACCACTGAAAAACTAGATGTGATGTGTGGGGTTTGATTTAGCTTCAAATGTTGTAACATACCTTTTAGCTGTCTAAGCCTTACACCACTCCATAGTGTCAGTTCATGTCAAATAAACAAAACTGTTCTGTCTTTGGCAGAAGGTTGTATGTTCATGTTGGGCCTTATCACTTGTAGTAAAAAGCTTGTTCAGAACAGGGGCTAGACTTTAAAGAGAAAAGATCGTGTTTTCAAATTAAAGGGGGATTTTGTTCAGCGTTTTAAAAGCCAAGGCAAAATGACCAAAACCAGAACAGAGAAGATGTTTCAGGTGAAGACAGAGACAGCACCTGTCTTGTCTTTCCCCTCCCTCCTCTCCATTTATGGGCCCAGCGACAGAGCAGAGACTGTGGACTTGAGCCTAGGAGCACTAGTGTCCGACTCCATACTGTAATCTCATTGAGAGCTGCCCAGGCGGTGAGGACAGTTAATCTCCAACCCAGAGACCGACATGCTTGAGAACATTTTCATCTCTGGTTATTCAACACCACCAGTGGAACTCAACCAGGCAAGACGTCAGTGAAACTAACCCTCTCAACAGAAAGAAGAAAACCATGAATACATGCTGCTGTAGTAATATGGGAGCTGCTTTCACTTTGTCAATCTTGTGTTTCTAGTTGATAAAAACCAAGTGGTTAGCCAGAGGCAGAGTGGAGGTGGGTGGAAGCTGACACTGATGGAAACTGTAACTATCGAGCAGGAGACATCTGGACGATGGTTACAAGGACCGAGTATCTTCAGGTCAAATTCTGCTTTTTCATTTTCAGCTGTACAGAGGTATCGGGTGCATCAGACCAAAACTCAACCGATGTGTGAACTCTACAATGTTGGACTGACAGAGTGAATGTAACCCCAGAGTTTCGAGAAAGTGGTGTTAGTTTGTATTGGATGGAAGTCGATTCAGTTCAGTGCCAAATGTATCAGCTGCTGTAAATTAAATCAAGCTGCTTTTAGAGGAGCCACGACTCTGTATGAGGCAGGGAACACTGCATCTCTCTCCTCACATAAACGCACACATGGCTTTCTGTGATTGTACACTTCATCTGTGCTACACTATGATGTTGTAACTTGCACTGATGTTAGATCTGATATTCAGAGTGTCTTGTCAACTTTTCAGGTGTGAAAGCCATGAGGTTATGGGCCTTGATTTTCTGAGGAGTTTTGCCACAGAGTTGGAACTGAAGCAGGACATGCTGCAGTAAGTGCCATTTAAAAAAGAGACTCAATCACTTTATCAACCTCAGAAGAGTTGTACAGGAATTTATTTTGAAAATATAATAGTATCTGACAAATCTCTATTGCAAGGAATTGGTGTAATCCGGTGGGCTGCTCATGACATTTAACCTGCAGCCTGAGTACATGTGCACAGAAGCTCACCTTTCATTTAGCATTTAGTCTTTCAGTCTGTTATTTTGAGACTTTGATAAATATTGGACTTTTTAAATTTAGGTTTTGGTTTGATTTTGGTCTTGTGTAGACTTGAGGCTGTGTGTTTTGTTTTTTTTGTGCCAGCCTTCACACACAGCTGTGGTTGTTCTGACTGAGGTGGTGCTGAACCATGTCTGATGTTTGTGGACTATTTATTTTGTCTTAAACTTTAAGGCAACAATCAACCTCTGAATGATGCCGTGGTCAATGTTTCCATTGGTCCTGAAGACAAAGACAAACGGTGCCAATATAACCTCAAAATAACTTAGTTATTACAGTACAACCAAGCAACTTGGTGCACTGTAATATGAATGAGTTTGGCACTTAGTTTAACTGCTATTTGTGTTCCTGTTTAGAAATAGTAACGGTTCTGCTGGTTAGGCAAAGCTTTTTAGCTGCAGTTAACCTGATGTTACCCCCTGTAAGTCTAGTGAGCTGGATGTCCTTTAGAGATGCGCTGCTTCCCCAGCCTTGCAGGAGTTGGGTTTATCCAGCTTGTGCCTTTTAGGTGCTTTCTTAATAATGCTGCACCAAAATCTTTTTAGCATCAGACACTCAGCTTGTGCGGACTTCAGCGGCCTCTGTAAAGATCTTTCTGCTGCTGATTCAAGTGATGACCAGTTGAAAATGGTAGCCTAACTTTATAGAAATGTCTGTATTTCCTAAAACACAGTTGGGTATAGAGGCCAGAGGTCAAAGCAGCATGCTCTGATTGGGCAACACATTTACTGCACAGTAAATATAACCTACCCTCTGGAGTGCAGGAGACCCTGTTCTCCTATGAAAATTTCTAAAATCACTGCAGTGTGTGGTGTGTGACATCTTTTGTAGTGCTGTATGTTTTATTCTAACAAAAAGTGACTATTAGGCACATACAGAGAAGTGGACAGCCTGACAGCAGAGACAAACTAGTAGCTAACATACACATATGCTTGGTATGTGCAACTCAACCAAGCAAGGCAAATTTTGTCAAACTCCTTTGGCATCCTGAAGCAGAGATTTATTCTCAGCCTCTATTTTAGCATTTAAATTGTGGCTGTATTCCATTGTTTTCACACGCATGTGACCTTTGCATGCTGCTCTGCACTTCAGCAAAGACAAGGTGAACAAACTTTAATTTGTGTGTTCAAACCACAAAGAAAAAGAAGAAGCATAAGGACAATCAGTGATCCACAGAGGAGCCAGGTGTGGTCAGGCCCCCTGCTTCTCATTTAGACTCAGCCACCTTCGCTCCAGACCTGTGAACAAAGTGACTTGATGCGTTGAAAGGATTTTCTTGGCGAAATTTTGTTTGATTTCTTTCTGTCATGACCCAGTCAGTGCAGCATACATTGAATAGGATTTTGCAGGCTGTGTTTGAGGTCAGTGCCCTTGTAAACAAATAATTAAGTGGAGTAAAGAATTTGACCACACAGGTAGAAATTGTCCATAACAGAGTTGTTTGGTTTTGGCTATGATGGTACAAAGGCGGATGTGATTGTGCGCTGAGACGCTGGCTGCTGTTCCTTTAAATGTGACATCTATTGATTCTGATTACAAAAAGACCATTGTACAAGTCATGTAAAATGGACAAAGGTGTGGAGTTAGAAATGCTCCTTGAAATTGAGTGTCAGAGAGATCTGAAGTGATGTGCACACCGGCTATTGTCAGTGAGCTGCAGCACTGGGTGCTGAGGAAAATAACCTATGATATAATGTTTTAATATTATAATGTGGGTAAAATTGTCCAGACAATGCAGTTCTTTAAAAAAGGTTTCATCACTGTAGCATTTTACATCCTGTGCTGTACCGAGTGGCTTTTTCTTCAGTTTGATTTTATAGAAGTGTTCCCAGCTTTTGACTTTTAATTTTTTTTTTTTACTGTAACTTTCTCTGACTGTAAATGCTTCGTCATCTGGTATTAAAGCATTAGAAGAAAAGTTTGGTTGTTGGCAGCACTGTCTGTGCTTTCTCTTTTCAGTGTTTGTATGGATGATTGAATGATTCTGTTTGCTGCAGCTCTGCATTAACAGCTTTGCACAGGATTAGTATTTTGAAAAGTATCAGTCAGTATCAGTATTCAGTATCATAATCTTCCTCATTTCAAAGCTTAGATCAGCAAAAATCAGATCTGTGCCACTGTGAAGTGGAACAACTGCTCTGTTTTTAATGCAGCTACAGGTGGAGGGAGAGTCGCCGGGTGAGTAGAGTTAAAATGTTCAAAATGTTTCTGGTTTTTCAGGACATGTTCAGTCTTCTGTGAGCTTTCTGTTCCAGGTGAGTGTCTCACTTGTTCTTTTTTTATTAATGTTTATTTATCTGCCTGAGACCTCAAACTTACCAAAATTGCAGACTCCTGAACTTTGACTTGATTTAAACAGGGCAAAACAAAAACTTAAAATCTTAGCATAAACATTGACTCGGAGGTCTTGTGCAAAAGTGATTCAAAGTGTATTTCTCATGAACTACTGCACCTCTCATTTTGAACTCAGTCACAATTGTTCATCACTCTTTTTTTGATGCAGGTCCAGATCCAGATGAGAAACGTTTTTAAAACCTCATATTACAGCTCAGCCTCTGTGCAGAGGTGAGTTTGCTTCAGTTGTTTCAGAATGCCCACCTTGGTAAATCTGAGAACTTCATTTTTATCTTTTAATATCAGCATTTAAGTTTAGTTGAGACAAATTTAACTATGCTGGAAAAAGTGTAACATGCAATGGTCATTTTAATGATGGAAATCTATACATCAGTATTAAAAAACTAAGCCCTAATATCAAACTGTTGCATTAAATAAACAATTACAGGCCTGTTTCTAGAGCAGCAGAAATTCCAGCACTTGCACAAGTGATGTCTCGTCCATCGTTGTTTATTTATAGTCGTACTTACAAATGTGCAAGTGAACAATCTGTAAAGCCTGAGGAGGCTGCAAAGTGAAACACAGATGTGATCACAGCATCCCTTGCATGTGCAGGAATTTCTACTGTATGATTCTGTCTGCAGTTTTTGTTTGCTGCAGCTCTGCATTAACAGCTTTGCACAGGATTAGTATTTTAAATAAATGTTAACCTGTTTGGATCTGAGGCCAGATAATATAGCTCTTCTAAACCCAAAAAAAGAGGGAAACTTTGAGAATGTTATATTTAAAGTGATGCAAAGATTAACATTTAAAACAGCAGGTTAGTCCTGAAAAAAGTATACAGCCATTAGTCAAAGGACAAACTCAGGAACTCTATTAAATTAAATGCAAGACCTTTTTAATACCATGTAAAATTTAATTCAGCAGCTTTTGCACAGTCTCATCGGTCCAAAGCAGATGGAAAAACCAGTAGGGACAATAAGGACTACAGTTATCATACATTAATTAATGTCAATAAATTCATCTAACATGTTTGTCAGTACTTCCCAGGTGTAGAGAATAATTCTTAGTAATATAAATTAATTTACATGACACAGGTAAGGGGTAAATAAAAGAACTATAAGACATTTGTAAATTAAATTTAAGGCTTTTTAATACTTATCAAGACCTGCAGAATACACGCTAGCATGCTAACAGTACAGTACAATATCCCAGTACAGGAGTTATGTAGTACAACATGGTAATAATATTAGGCAAACTGAGCCACACCACTAACTGGAGTGACTAGAAACAGTCTTGTCAGTCAGTTGAACAGTTCAGGTGTGGAACAGACGATGGATGTTGTAGGACAGCTACAGTAACAGAGCATGTAGATTGTATCTACAGACAAAACCTCTGGTGCAAAGTGTCAAACCAACCACAAAACGTAGCCTTCTCTCCAGAGAAGGACAGTCGAGGCCCCATTGAGGCAGTACAGACTTTAGGGAGGAGTTTGCCGATGTCTCAAGAGCATTATACTATGTTGAGTGACCCCCTGTGGCAGAACTGAGACCCTGCTGCCACTGGGGGTCACTGCCACACTGACTAAAGGCTGACTTGTTCCAGATATAGTAGTATCACAGGGTAAATCTCAAGTCCTTTAGCTGCATGTTTCCCTCACTTGAGTCTTTTCCTTGTTTTAGTCCCGCCCACCTCAGATGTGAGAAGCGAGGAACTGATTTCTGATAGAAGGGCCTGTCAATCCACAAGAGCCTTCCATGAAGAACGCACTCCTGTAGCCTCACTCATGTCTCTTCCACCAGCTCTATGGAGCAGGAAGAGTTTGGGACATCATTTAAGATGGCGAACTGGATGACTTCAGGTCAGGTGAGGCACGATCAGTTAAAGGAGCTGGGATGTACCCAGTGTGTCCTCCATTCAGTCTGAATCAGTTGAATAAGATGTATGTGACTGTAGTACTGACTGAATGTTGTTTCTGTACATGCAGGGCTGACTGTTGAAACCAGAGGCCGACCTATTGCAGGGGCTATGGACGGCTCAGAGGTAGTCATCCTCACTGGATGGCTCATCTTCATCATAGTGATAGTTGTAGTGATGATAGTTGCTGGGGCCTTCACCGGGGTCATCACTGCTGGTGGCTGAACTCTCCCCAGTGAGCTTTGACCCCTCAGAGCTTGCAGAAGGTGTGTGGCTCATCCTCCACATCTGTTGGGCAAAGGTCCGCCCCCAGCTGCAGCGCTGGCCAACAGGGCGCAGGAGCCGGATGAGCTCAGTGGCCTCCTGCCAGTAAGAAGTTCACTTGCTGTGGCCCCGCCCGGAGCGCTTGTTCATTGTGGTCAGCATCTGACTGATGTAGGAAGTCAGCAGGTCGTCCATCTTGTAGCCCTGCAGGTGAGTCACACACACAGATGTTGCAAAAACAGCTGGATTCTTCGGGTTTGATCTCATTTCCTGAGAGGTGTGTAATGTGTCAGCAACATTAATCTGTTTCAGGAAGTTAAATCTTTTTACTAGTTAAAAGCACTAATACAACAAAGTAAAAATACTTCATTGCAAGTAAAAGCCTTGCATTCAAAATCTTAAGTACTGCAGAGACATGGACCCTGTGAGACATGTTAATACTGATGTATTTACTATTGTAGCTGCTGAGGTGGTGCTAGCTTCATATACACTCACCAGCTACTATTAGGTACACCTGTATGCAAATCAGTGCAACACTTCCACCTTAACATCTGTTTATGAAGCTCCAAATGTTTTTAATGTATAAATTATTAACACCCTGAAATTTCCCCATTGAAGGATCAATAAAGTACCTACCTACCTGTTGAGGTCATAGTTAAAGCTGTACTCGAATACATTGCCTTCAGCGGTGTCTCTATATTTTTGTCCTCCCCAGCTACATACATACATACGCACGTGTGTGTGTGTGTGTGTTGTTGCCACTTACCAGCGTGGTCTCACACAGCAGTTTGCTTCCTCTGACCAGGTTGCCAATGGTGATGTGGAAGTAGGTGTTCCCACTGCTCCAGTTGGAGATCTTGGTGAAAGGGTGGGTGATCAGGATGTCCTGCACAGATACACAGAGGACACGTCTCCGTTACCCTCAGGCCAGCTGAACTGACTAATGTGTTGCATTGGTAAGAAATAGGGCTGTGACGATACACTTGGCTCACAAGACGACATTTTAACACTTGTAAGAAATCATCAATGTTTTGTTCGACTGAAAGTCACAAAATCCAAAACACTGCAGGTGCATTTTGACATGTTTTAATTAATCATCTCAAATGTCACTTCAGTTCCTGAGTATGAATTGTCACATGCAGTCAAAGAAAATATGCAAAGTACTGTAAAAGGTTTTGCCACAGACTCTCCTGTAGGATTTCACGCATCTCTTTAGAGCTTAGAACTGTGCATAACCTTCTAAGTGAAGCCATGTGAGACCTATGTAATTAATGTGCAAGATTATACGATTCTATACAAACACAAACCTTCGTCTTGGGATCGATCAGACTGACTCCGTGCTTGT
Organism: Monopterus albus; assembly: GCF_001952655.1. Lineage (NCBI taxonomy): Eukaryota > Metazoa > Chordata > Actinopteri > Synbranchiformes > Synbranchidae > Monopterus > Monopterus albus. The sequence goes on along the minus strand of NW_018128184.1, from coordinate 314,563 downwards.
TGATGGCGATCAGCAGGATCTCCGGGAAGTTGGTCTGTGTTGTTTGCTAAAGACAAATGACAGTTTGACATGTAAATCAGCAATGTTTCTTTGCAAATTTATATTAAATACTTCAATTTCATCGCTTGTGTCGCTGCGTGTTTTCCTTGCATTTGTCAAGGAAGGAAGCAGCATTGTTGTGATATTTTTCCACTGAAGTAGGCCTATAGAAAAAAAACCCAGGACGCT
>NW_018128184.1:275624-314304 GCF_001952655.1 Monopterus albus | reverse complement strand
TAACGTCTCCCCCTGGCGGGTACACTTTGATAAACCTGTCCACAGAGGAAAAAACATCTGATACAAGGGACATGGAATCGAAGGTCCTCTGTCTGCCCATAAGAAACCAGCACAAGATCAAAGGAAGGGAAGGTGGCAGTGGAATGACAGCATTAGACAGACAGAGTGACGGGTTCAGGTGTGTTTACCTTGACCTCAAAGAAGGCAGAGCCAAAAGTCGGCCATTTGTAGATGATCTTCAGGAACATCAGTTTAGCCTCTTCCCTTGATTTACCAGCCTGCTTGTTGAAGTATGCAACCACAGACTGTAATCACACACACACACACACTGAATTAATTCTTAAAGTCAGTTAAACCTTTGATCACTTAATGCTCATTTCAGATTTACAGTGGATACAGATTCAGTAACAGGTTTCAGTGTCTTAAAGGTAAACATTTAACATATGTAGTAGGCAAATAGAAAAGTTGTCACTGTTAAACAAATGAAATGTCCAATCTGCACATTAAGCACATGACACTTACTGTACCCGACTACAATTTCTTCTTTAAATTCAATTACTAGTGCAATATAGCTTATAAAACTAGGTTTAACTGTAGGAAACAAGGAAAGACAAGTCGATATTCAGCGTTGAGATCTTTACAAATAAGATTTTTGTTACATTTACCCTTTTCCAATCATCTGGTGACATCTGACGAATGAGATCCTGGGGAACCAGCTCCCGAAGCATCTTGGGAATTGTAGGGAAGTGGGATTTGTCCTCCTCAAATTTGACGCGGTAGATGAGTGCTGAAAGTTGGAAAACCTCTTCTCGTGAACACTTGTGGTAGCCACGCAAGTATTTAGGCAGCTCCTGATTACAAGAGAACAAGGGAGGACAAGTGTTTACAGTTAACGGTAAATTAAATATAAAATCCTTGTAGCAAATTGCCAAAAGAGTCCATAGCGGACAATGGTCATGCTGAATCTGAATGAGTGAAATAAAGATGAACTGAAGTGCAGGAGAGTGTTGCTGCCTGAAACCTTCATGGTAAAATATTTTCACCTTTCTCTCAGCATCATTACTGTAAAACTGACCTGGTAGTAGTGGAAGATGGAGTCGGCAAAGGAGTCCTTCCCTGGAACTGTGTTGGTCCACAACTTCTTCATGAAGAACACTTGATAGGTGAGAGAGGGAACGATTCCTGCAAGGTGGGAGGAAACGGTGAAACTTTACTCAAGTGCCGCCATCACAGCAGTGACATGAAACAGATGCAGGTACAAACCGTCTCTAGCTGGTCGAGATTTCTTGATCCAGTCTGTCAAATGTCGGACAAAGTCAAAGAAGAAGTCTCCCTCTGGCACACTGGTCACCTGCCGAACACACGGTCACACACACACACCAGCTTACATCAAGAACATTATTACACCACAAACAAATGGTTCCAAATTGTTGGAAGAGTCTGGGGACTCGGGAAATGCCTTCAGAATTTAGCTGAGTGTTGTCAAACAACTGTTGGGGGTTAGAATCTGTCCACATGTATGAATTTCATAGGTTAGTGGGAGAGTTGTTTCTGTCACAAGCTGAGGCTAATCCCAGCTAATATCTTCTCTTCACTGTGACTGTCATATCATGAGCTGGATCAAAACGCTTTCAAAGAAGCGGCCCTCGACCTCTGACCTTGTCTGAGATCTTGACAAAGAGGCTGAAGCCTTCCGCAGATTTGAGCAGCAGCCTGGTTGAGATGTTCTGACAGAAGTCATTGGCCTTGGTGCTGGACTCCACCTCAAACGCCTGCAGGTTTGAGACAAAGTCTGTTTTCAAAGACATTCTTGTTGACCGGTGGAAATGTCTACACCCACACGTGTGTGCTCTACCTCGTCTGTGTCGTCTGGGAAGTAGACTTTGTGGAAGATCTGGGTCGTCTTATGTTGGATGGCCTCCACCTCCACCAAATGAGGGGGATACTTCCTGGATCCATTACTGTGACCATTACAACAGTGATGAAAAAGTAAAGAAATGTCAGTTCAGTTAGATGAAATTAGAAACTGTCAGCTTAGTTTAGAGCTTAACATGACTTTAAACTTTTGTCTGGAACCAGTGAATGACTGCCTGTGGTTTGTTTTTATTTAATATCAGCATTTTCCCAGTGACTGTTAGTTGCCAACAATCAGTACATAATCCACCATCAACAAAATAATTAACTATTTTGATAATTGCTTATTTTTCAGCCTCTAAAATATGAAGACATCCTGCTTTTCTCTGAGGAAGAAACCTGTCACCCAGTGCAGCCATGTGGCTCGCTGGGTGTGTGTTTAAGCATTTACAGTGGATGTCTGCAGCACAGACCCAGAAGCTAAACCAGGGTCTGGATTCACACACATTGCAATGAGGACACCATACTCATTGTGGTTTTTAGTCTCTTTACCGTAGAGCTTTGTGCAGCCGTTGCATGCAGTCTCCAGAGAGCGGATGGTGTTTCTTGGACTGCAGGAAGCGCTGGATGTGCGGCAGCAGCACACTACTGGGAGCAAACAGACCAGTACACAACCACAGCAGCTCCCAGCCTTTTTCCTCGCTGTACCTGCAGCAGCACAGAACCAGAGCCGCTGGTGTAAGTTCTTCCTGCTGCACAACTACAGCTATAGTGACAACTGAAGGATTCATGAATACGGAATACAACAGAATGCTAAGAACGCCACTGTTCACCCCACAACAGTGTAAAATGTATCTTTCCATTATATTTTGTGTGTATTCTGTGAGGTTCACTGTAAATATTGGCAAACATTTGGAAAATACTGTAACATTGTTCAAGTAGAGGCCCTACAGTTTTATACAAAGTTTATACATTTACAACTAAAGTCAAACAAGTAAATAAAAAACCTGGGTTACCAGGTTACATACTTGACGTGGTTGTCAGTGAGCTGTTTGATGATCTGACAGTAGATCTCGTCCTTCAGAGGTTCGGCCTTCAGCGCGCCTTCAAAGATCTGGTCCGTCAGCTCGTTGACTGAGCGTGTCCGTTTGGATGGGTAGTCGCCCATGTACTTCATCATAGGTGGGACAGACGTCAAGGAATAAGATGTCCTGATTAGAATCTGCATCCTGATGTTTTTTGAATATAAACTATATGAAATCATCATAAAAAACAAAGTGTAATGCCCAACAGAGAAATAAACGCTGGTACAGTGAAATAACTGGTTCCTTAGGACTGACTGACTGGATTCACTGCATTTTGTTCTCCTTTGCAAATACGCAGTATTTGGCTCCATCTGTCTGACAACCTGTGATAACAAATTTAGGTATTTACGCCTTAAGTGGGCCCGTTTAAAGGTGAGGGCAAAATGTGTTTTGATTGAAATTCATTAGGTTAATGTCCATAAACAGCGCTGTACCAGTTGTGATCACCAGATATTGGGACTTTGTCATATGGCTTCATTTACTTAAAACAGTGGCCATGTTGTGTACACTGGACAACAGGAATGATACAATCTCATGATTAGGTATATTAAAATAATTACATTTTTCCTGCAGTGACTAAATAAACTCATCAGATATGTTGCTCTGGATGAGTGCATGTGCTTGTTACTAACACACCTCTTTCACATGCACAAGTTCCGAGCAGAAAGGATATCTATGAAGGACATGCAGGCGTCCTGAGCCAGCTCCTCGTGGCTGACGACCTTCTTCAGCAGCGGCTGCTTGAGCGGCTCTCTGGTGCAGCTCCACAACTTGTCCTTCCCACGATTCTTTGTGACCATAACTCTGCTCAAAGTGTGTTTGGGAGGAGGCCTGGAAGAAGCAGGTTACACTGGTGACGTGCTGATCAAAATTAATCTATAATCAAAAATGATGCCAACTGGTAATGATCAGTGTGGCCATAGAGGAGGGAGTAGATATGAAAGTGCAAAGTCTCTCTATATGTTTATAATGCGAGTTATGTTGGAGAAAGTGATGAAATGAGACTGAGGGAAAGGTCTTGATCTATGGAGATAACATCTGAATTGTCTGGTAAATGAATAGTGAAGGGCAGAGCACCGATCCCTGAGCTGCTCCACAACTGAAATGACTCTGTGCACAGTATGTTCATTTGTTTTGCATCAGAGTGTACCTGAAGTGGTCGTAGGAGAACTCCTCCAGCGTGTAGGGTTTCACCCTGCCTTCACTGTCCTGTAGGACGAGCTGCGAGACACGAACCGACTGTCGCTGGTCTGGGGTCATGGTTACCAGAGCCTGAGTGATGGGATGTCACCAGTTTACATTATGTTACATGTATCTAAATCTCACCAAGAGTCTTCAGTGCTGCCAGTAAAACGAGCCGGCTTCCTCCTCACTGTAATAAGAGGAGGAGGAAGCCGGCTCTGTGAAATTGAGTCTCCCTCTGACAGCAAAGTTTCATTTGTGTTACATTAAAGCTCTCAGATGAGTTCTGTCCTTCTCACCACTATCTCTTGCTGAGGTCGGGTCACGGTGGGCAGCACATAGACATTGTCTGCTGGGAAATCTCCTCTTTGATTGGTCCGTTCGTTGATGCCGTGTGCCCAACCAGAGTTGAGGACCTGTTCACCAGTGTCCTGGTCCAACACGATCAGGTCTCCCTTCTGGAAGCTCAGGAACGTTGACTCTCCTCCGGCTGTGGGAAAAACCAGTTTGTTCTCAGGTGAGATGATGAAGTTCAACTTTAAACTTTCTGTAGTGTATACAGGAAAAGTACAGGATGTTAATGTAGAGGTGTTTGATGAAAACACACCTGCTGTACTCACACAGGTGTAAAGTACAGTACATTCAGTTCCTCTTCAACTTTCCACAACAAAGTTCCTAATCCAGTGTGACCCCACATCCCAAGTAGTGCTGCACTGATTAGTCAATTTGATAACTGACTAATTATTGATTAACACCATACACTATGTAGACCCAGATTTGTAAATGTGTACTGCTGCACTTTACTAAACTGAATATGTTTGGCTACTGGCCTGTAGGTCACAAAACATTTTTCATTGTTTTCTGACATTTTATAAACCATTAACCATTCAGATTAAATAAAAATAACTTAGTTATTCCCCATAAACCTGAAGAAGCTTGCCAATATTATGAGATATGAAATAAATACATCTGGTATTATTCTCCTTCTATATGAACAAGTAAAAGAATATCTCTTTTAAAATTGCACATTGTGATATTTTCAGATCCTAAACTCCAAAAATACAAACTGTTAACATTCTTTTACTGTACTTAGTTTTAAGTAGATTCACTGTTAAGTACCTACAGAGTAATACTATGAAGGTACACTTCCCATTATATTTTAAGAACAGGGTGAAGGTTTTGCACTAATAAACAATCTGAAGAAAGCTGAACCAGAACTAAACTTTTCAGACTTAAAGGATGATGTGAAACTCAGTCATGTGTTGCTGTGTCTCATCCCCACTCAGACTGAGTTTAAAAATAACAATGAAAGCCACAGAGAATTAGCTCCTTTCCTAACAAAACAATACAGAATTAAATGCAAATAAAAAGTGTGCCATCAGCGTTCAGGACTTACCGGGGTCACGGTTGTCCTGCAGTGCGACCACAAACTTGGACCTCTTCCTCAGGCCCTCCAGGAAGGTCACCACCAGTTCGCGGATGTCCTCTGCGTTGTTGGACGTGAAGGTGTACTCGTCTCCTTTGATGGTCGCCAAAGTGAAACTCTGACCTTGCAACTTTCCTCCCCTTGAACATTAAGAAAATGTGAGTCACTGCCCTCCAGAACGATACACAAACATTTTCTGATTCCATGGCCACATTATCTGTGGGCGCCTGAGCTGACACAGCTGGCCTGGTGAGGCCGAGGCACAAAAACGGCTGGTCAGAGGGTTGACGGGGCCGTGGTTAGAAGAACCCCATAGGGACACAAACAGTGACCTCCCACGTCAGAAACACCAACTCCTTTGTTGTACATAGTTTTGAGCAGATTCAGAGTAATACTGTGACGGTACAACATATTTCATTATATTCTAACAACAGGGTGAAGATTTTGTTCTAATGAATCCTTTTTAAACAACCTAAAGACATGTTTGTTGGTGCAGCTAACCACCCAGACTGCCCCCCTCTGACTCACTACAGCTCCCAGCATGCCTCACCTGCTGCTGGACACGGCAGTGATTTCAGGGAAGGAGAGCTCTAAGAGGACCTGCTCCTGCTCGTCTACAAAATAAACCCCCGTCCAGTTGACGGCGACGATCAGGTCGTTTTTAGGCAGACTGGGGCCTGAGCGGCAGAGAAACAGAAGAAAAGGTTTCCACCTGACGAAGTCACCATCACAGAACCAAGAGGGCAGAATCTTTTTTAACACTATATCCAGTTCTTCTGAATTTCACACGTTCCATAGTTTCTTAATAGGTGGAAATGTGGACCTGTAATTTATTATGAAGGTTCCTGGAAAGGCCTGTGCAACTTAATACTGCAAGAACAATGAAGCCAATGATTAACTGGCACTTTCATTATTCTTTTCTTTAAATCAGTGCACAGCGGTCAGCTGCATGTACAGTGCAAACCTGTAAATGTGTCTTAAGTATGAGGTCAACAAAAAAACATGAAGAACGAGGTTCCTGACAAACAGCGTTGGCATAGTTACTCAAAAAAGTAATGGCCATCACATGACCTCCACATGAACATGCACACAGTTTCTAAGAGGGAGAATTCTTTTGATTTTCACCCTGAGCCTCTCATCACCTCTCATCGAGTGTTTTACATGACTGGACATTTGGCAGATCCTCGGTGCAGCCCCTCACATGTTAAGGTGGAAAACAGGCTTAGACGGTCACCTGAGAACTTGAAGACTTCGTAGAAACGAGAGAAGAGCAGAGGCCACTTGTGGCGAGCAAAGTCCACCACTTCCTCCTTCACCTTATGAGGGTCAAACCTCTTCTGGGTGTAGATGCCCTGAGGAGACAAATGTTTGATGTGAAAAAAGATAAACAGCTATGAGGCGTCTTGATGCAGTCAGTGTGTCCACAGATATGTGAAAAACATCCCACTGCTCACAAAACAGTGGAATACAGAGATTTAGTGCAGTGACAGATTTCATCAGGTCCACACGGACTCTGGGTGGACGTGCATGTGCAGGCCAAAAATCGGTGTGTGTGCGGACTGTGAGTGTGGCCGTACACGGACAAAGGGCTGAAGTATGAACAGGAACGTGTTCGTCCCACTTCCATGTCTACGTCTGGCTGAGGGTATGTGGAAAACATGACTGAGCCCAGACTGAGCCCAGACTAGTGTTCCCATGCTCACCATGTTGGTGTGTTAGCATGTTCTGTTAACTGGTACTAAACACAAAGCAGAGCCAAGGCAGATGGGAACGTTACTATTTCTGCAGGTGCAGTATTTGGCCTTGAACCAAAGACCTGACGATGGCTCTGGAGGAAACAATATCAAGCCACTTATTCTGAAAGGACATGAATGTGTGGTTAAAACGTCACCCAAACCAGCCAACACTTTCTCATACTGTACGTTTCACTGAAAACTTTATATGTCAACCTGCTGGTAGAGCTGAGAGAACTGCAGTAATTTCAGTTTGGACCTCTGTGGTCACCTGCAGGTTCCCTTCTAGAGAAATTCACTGGGAAGACATTGGCAGCACCTTCTTATGTGCAGCCATGATGAAATGAGCCCACTTCTCCACCGTACTAGCGGCGCTGATCTCTCGGTCCGGTATGTAGGAGGGGATGAGGCTCAGCAGACGCTCCAGGAGGATTTCTGAACCGTAGTCAACGTAGTACTGCTGAGAGGCCAGCTCTGCTAGGTCGTCCTGGGATCACACAGAGACAGACACTGCTAAGGACTCATGTTCTTACAGTGACATTTTGTTAAGATCTTTGTGGTGACTGCCCTCATCAGTTCTCTGCTTTTCCTTTATGTGCACGTTTTCCCTACTTATTATTTCTACCTAAGTAAGTAAGTGAGTTCATCTGCAATAAAAATCAAAACAAAGAAAAGCACAGTCACCCTGTCACAGCGGTATTCTCCAAACTTGACACCCCTGACGATTTGTTGGTAGATGAGGTTGGTGGCGACCTGGTCGTCAGCGGGGCAGTGCCAGGGCGTGAAGATCTCCTTCCTGAAGAACAGCCTCCAGGGGGCGTTCCTCTCCTGGGCTCCCTGCTCCTTTGCGTACTGCTCGCACTGTGACACAGCATCCATCACATGGTCGTTGCCGCTGCCTAAGGAGGAGACCTGCAGGAGGAGCACATTCATTTACTACTATAGACAGATGACAAAGGAAAAGCCTGGATAACTGAGTGGTCTCCCACCTTAAAGTATTACAGAAAAACCTTGATAATTTATATCTAATATGTTTTTCAGTAAAAGTCTATTACTTTAACAGTGTGTGTGTGTGCACGCACGCTCACCTTGTCAAACAGTGCAATATACAGTGAGAACCCAAAGCGGTCTTGCAGATTTATTTTGTCAGACAAGGCATCGCGGAGCTCCATGGCCGTGGTGGCTGAGTCCGTCAGCAGTGTTTTGGTCGTGCCGTCCATGAACGTCACTGGCAGCATGATGGGCTTCTTTGACTTGGTGGCCTGGATACAGATTTCAGAACTGTAGTCAACTTCTCATCCTTTTTAAAGCCCCTCACAGCCTCAGCGAGCCCCTCACAGCTCACTGTGTCCTGTTCACTGTCACATTAGCTGCTACGGTGGTGCAGTACAGTCGACCTGTGGACCTAAGATCTACAGGTTGCTTCTAACTTACAACTTAAAACTAGGTTTTTCATACTTGCTTTGACCTAAAAAGTGTGGTCGCTGATTTGCTGTTAATGTTATATCACCTTTGTCACTAAAAAGAAAGCTCCTCCCTACTGTGTTACAGCTTTTTGTATGAAACATGCTACACAAGCAGTATTTTATTGTTAGAATTTATTTGCAGAAGTAGCCAGCATATAGCACCACAGAGATTATTTTTTGTCAGACTGCTCATTCACCCAGTTGCCTCCCAACTAAACATATGAAACATGCTACACAAGCAGTATTTTATTGTTAGAATTTATTTGCAGAAGTAGCCAGCATATAGCACCACAGAGATTATTTTTTGTCAGACTGCTCATTCACCCAGTTGCTTCCCAACTAACAAAAACTGAATGAAAGAGGGAACACAGTTTGGAAATGCAGAGAGGGACAAAAACTGCAGATAAATCCTGGTGGTCCTACACCCATCTACAGAGATGTAGAGCTGTTCGTTCTGGGGAATTCACCATGACAAAAATCATCTGCGAAATATACATATATATTGAGTTATTTATTAAGACCTACAGTAGCATGTCATTTATTTATCTACAGTACACATTTAGATACTAACACAATCATGCCGATATCTACAAAAGTATCTGTTCACACAGAGATCATGTCTTTAATAGGCTGCTCACTATCAGATTAGGTGAGAGGTCACTGAAATTTCTATTTATTAGTTTAAGCTGCCTGACAACGAAGCTCACAGACTGTTTTGATAAGGCTGTTTTTCATAGAAGCAACTTTTCATATGACAGTCCAGACGGACACACGTGACATATTTTCCGTGGGAGTGTGCTGACCTGTGTGAGCGCACGTGTGTCAATTTTTAAATTAGCTCATGATGGTTATGTCAAACTGCACAGACCACTGGAAACAAAAATGAGTTGATTAAAGGTTCAGCAACTTAGGGTAGAGATAAGGTGAGGAAAAGGGAGCGCTTGGTTTGATGCAAGGCGTCTCCCTGCTAATGCAAACATGGCAGAATCATTGTTACATGAGGCCGAAATAAGGATAATCACCTTCATTGGCCAAGTATGTTACACACAAGGAATTTGTTTCCGGTACAGAACCGATGGCAGCCATCTGCGGCGCCAACTCAGGGTCAGATCGCCACCTCAGATCGCATAGGGATCTAAATCACGCTCACAAAATGATTAATCGTGCAGCCCTCGAGGCGAACTGGGTTTATCAATCTTAGTTACTGCACCTTTAACTCACTCAGATGTGTTTATACCTGGAGCTCCAGCCAGGACGGAGGTTGTGTCCTCGTCCCATTTACAAACGTTCGTCTCAGTCTCTCTTCACAGTACGGAGCGTAACCTGGCGGCCCGCTGCTCATGAAGTTCCTCAAATACTGTGAGTTGAAAAAAATAATTATCTGTAAGTTCAAACGTTACAAAAAGCAAACAACAAACCAAAACAGGAGTAAATTATTGAGGAGGCGTTAACAAGGCAACATCAGAAAAAAAATCCTAGTGACAGTAACTGATACACACTGTAGGATGGAGCTGTGTCACAGACACACAAACATTTACCCTGTGGTATCTATACATGAGGACAACTGAGTTAGGAAACAAAAATGTTTGTGACCTCAGTCATTTAATGCGAGCGTGATTTTTTTTTTTTTTGTGGCCTGACCTTGACGAACTTGTCTGACGGGGCGAAGCAGCCAACACACAGAGAGATGAGGATCCAGCCGCGAGCATGAGAACTCTTGGACGGGTTCTGACTCAGCTGCTTACAGATCTGACAGTAGATCTCATCCCTAAAACACACACACACACCAGGTCAGACAGGTTATATGATTGACACATATACTGTGATATACTGTGTTAGACAAATACAGCAGTTGTTGTTCTGGAGCATCACTGCTACTTAACACCTGCAGTTTAACAGTAAACTATGGTTAAAGCATGTCTGAGGTATAGGAGCAATCGTGTTCAAACAGTTGAGGCAGAAGCTTTATAGATGGTTATCACAGAACATGAAATCATGTTATACGACTGACATTTTTTAAAGCGTGTTTTAGTTGTGTGGCATGTTTAATATCTCCAGCAGCAACTAGCAGATGGTATGAACAACAAGCGGCCTCCAGACATACGGACAGGGATGAAGCTATAGGAAAGTGGACAACATGGAAACAAAACCTGGAGCAGGGAGGACAGTCTACTGATGGTACATCAGACAAAACAACATAAGTGGAATATAATAATCAGTGGCAAGAATGTAGGGAACAAATCCAGAACACCTGTCAGAGGCTGTGCAGCCATTTAGGACTCGGTATTAAAGGTCTCCTGAGTGCTCTCGGAATTATAGGAGCAATTTTAGGTCCAACAAATATGATGTATTGCTTTTTTCTTTTCAGGTCCACAGACAGGAGTTACAGTGAAAGATTTTATTTGAGTTTCTCAATCAGCAGGTGGTTTGTCCACAGACCTTGACTTTCACAGAGCTGACTCAGGCTTCACATTTGGATACAGAGAAATGCTGTTTTCCCTTTGTGGCTGCTATCATTTCCTTCTCATTTACATTAACAGCAGAGACATATTTTTTTGTTAGATAAATCCATGAATCACATTCGCTGGTGCACAGATGCACATAATAAATTTGTCATTGACATTCAAATTCAAGTGTGTGTGTGTGTGTGTGTGTGTACCTCAGTGCTGGTCTCAGGATCCCATTGCCAATGATGAAGTGAAGTTTCTCCAGGTTGGAGGTCGGCCGGTCCTCCAGCATGCTGTTGCCGTGAAGACTGTGCTCGCCGTCATTCAGGCGCTTGGTGACCTGAAATTCATAACAGTGTTTTTTCTAGTTCTGCAACACGTCACCTAGAGATGAAACTCTGTCTCTCACCTCCTCTGTGATCTTGGATTTCTTCTTCAGCGTGAGAGACACCAGTTTGTGTCGGATGCTGTTCTTCTTGTAGCTGTTAGACTGAGGCGTCTGGAGACAGAACACAGGACGCATCACGTGGACTAGTCAGAGATGCTCCTGAAGCAGCACACACTATATAAAGACTGACTCTCAGGCTCTAGTCTGGCTGAATAAACAATCCAAATGTTCTGCCAAGTCCTCAAGGTCACCAGAAAAACTGCTCAACAAATTTAACACTGAACATATGTGAAACCGTGAACTGAAAAGAGACAGGAGGACACGAAACTAGACCAGCGATTTAAAGATCTGTCATTATGTGGCACATCCAATGGTCCTCGTAGTGAGACTTTCTTAAAAGGTTTGTTCCGTTTAAAACTTTTTTTTTCTAATTCCTTTTCCTGTTTTTTTACTTTATTTTTTCAAGATAACAAATTAATGGAGTTAAAAGGAAACTGGTTCTGATGGTGGTGCCGTAGGAAAGGTCAGGGGTCACCAAAACATATCTGCTGTTGTCCTGTGTGGAACAAAGGCCACCAAATGTTATGCAAGTCTAAGGGTACATCCTAAGTCTCTTATATGATCATTCCTCACTCCTCTGCTCAACTATTATATCTGCTCTGAGGACCGAGGACGCCGTCTTCATACGAGTCTTTTATGGTTAGACACACCCCTTTATCAGAGTCAGTCAGTGACTGGACGCTTCAGATGAAGGATCAGAAAAGGACGCCTCATGTCTAATAAACGGGTTTCCTGGACCCCACTCCTCGTTTCTTTTCCTAGCATATTTTCCTCACATCTTCCTTGGGAGGGACTAGGATGCAAGGAAATATGCAACTGAAGGAAACATGGCTGATGAGTTAAAGCGAGATACCTACTATAACAGCAGCCCAAGTTAATCTTTTATAATTTCTATCAATCTGTGTACAAACATCATTTTTTATCCCATCCCCCCTCACCTCCCCCTCCCCTTGCAGCGCCTGCAGCTCTCGTTTGTACATCTTCTTTCCCAGCGTCTCGTAGATTTTGGTCATGACAGGGATCTTCTCACTTCCATCGCTGATGGCCGTGTGGTACTTGGGCTCTGGCAGATCTCCCATGAACCTCAGCACTGTGATCCACACCGCCAGAGCAGCCTGGACCGGGACATGGGACATTCATTCATTAGTCAGGGTCAGCAGGTAAAACATTTTACCAAAGCCTGGACAAGTTGGTGTCTAAGTCCTTTTATTTTATGCACAGCAAAATATATTCTTCTTATTGTTACATGCCAATTCTTCACAGCTGTCTACACACACTGTTGTTTCAGAGAGGTCAAAGGTGACATACCAGCTGGTCTCCCTCATCATCGTGGAACAGCAGAGGCTGTTTGAGAGGTCGTCGGACGTAGGTGTGTGTGGTGGCGCCCTGGAAGTAGGTGGCGGCAAACTTGGGGAACTTGTACTCTGATAAATCCTCCTCTTCATCATCCTCGGGCAGAGGAAGAGCCTCGTCCAGATCCTCCTCCTCCAGCTCATGATGAGTCCGCTCCAGGTCCTGCAGGAAGACAGGTCTTCAGTCAGCTCTGTTTGACACACTTTGAGCTCGACTAGTCGAACTGCATCTGTAATGTCTGTAAGTTCTTGTGCTAATGTTTTCAATGTGCTCTTAGCTTCTGTGGCTCAGCACTGACAACTGTGCAACAGTGAAATACACAAATCTTGTTTTATTAAACTGTGTTATTCCGTCCACACGGCGTTAGTGATGCCTGGAAATCATTTTGGTGTCGGGGCATTCAGAGACTTTGTCTATTTAACTCAGAGCTCAGTGATTTTCTTCTTCACCTTCACTCTGACATCATCGTCATCCTGTCCAGAAAAGTGGTCTAATGGAAAGACTTTGCAGTTTGCACTAGAACGCCATCACTTGGTGTATTTAAACTAAAAGTAAAAATCCTTTAATCGTGTTTATTTTTTAAGACCTGCAGTTAAAGCAAATCCTTAGGATATGTACAGTATCTATATGACCTCATCTCATTTCAGTATTTACTATACAATTTGTGGTTTTACTGCCTTTTGTGGCTCCAACATTGAGGACGAAATCACAAATGTTCCATTATACAGTTGTCTTTCTCACCTCAAAGCCGGCGGGGGCTTGTCCCTCCTGGCCTGGCAAAGAGCTTGTTGTCCCCAAGAAGCCAAACATCTTGTCCACCATGTCTGAGTCGTTGACAGGCTCCATCCGGGCCTTTTCCATCTGCTCCACCATCTCCTTCTTCCTACGAGCCTCCTCCTTCTCCTTCTTTTCCCGCTCAGCATCCTCTTTGGCCAGCTGGGCCAGACGCTCCTGGAAAATGAAAAACCTCACACAGTGTAAATGTAATAATAATAATAATAATGATGATAATAATAATACATAAACATACTGAATAGGACCAGGGGAATAATCAAGACTAAATAAGGCTGTTGTGTTTAAATGCCAGATTTCTTTGTTGAACTCCCACCTGGTGTTTGCGTTCAGCCTCTGCCTTCGCTCTCTTCGCAGACATCTGGTTCCTCAGTTTGGCCTCTTCAGCCACACGCATCTTCTCCGCTTCCAGCCTCCTGCGGTACTGGAGGGAGAAAGTCCAGCATCAAAAAACAGCTGGTTACCAAAACAACACAAGGCTTGGTAAATAAAACATGTCATGGAATGATCATTTAAAATGACTAAACTGAAGGAACACAAGTAAAGTTTTAGTACAGTTACAGTACTTGGGTAAATGTACTATGTTCCACTACTCGGTCTGCGTTTCTACCTCTCCCTTCAGCCTCTTGTACAGCCGGCGAGCGATCATGCCTCTGGTATAGGCCTGAATGGTGATGACGGCCCACAGCCGGTGTCTGAACGCCCGGCGCACCAAGAATCCTCGACAGCGACCCTGGAAATACGTAACCCGCTGACGTGCTACGTGATAGGATGCACACAGCTTCCTGGAACGAACTAGAGCCTGGAGGCGAGAAAAGCCCGCTCGCATCTGAAGCAACACGGACAAGAAAGAAACAGGAGAAAGAGTTCTCAGCCTTTTCTGACAAAAGTTAATGACAAACTAAACTGGAGTTGCATCATGCAGCCTATGACTTCTCTATAATCGTGTTTGCTGTCTGTGTGCGATGTGGGTGTAAAGCACAGAGATGCTCCTCACAGCTCCATAGTTCTTCCTACAGTGATATCCTCTCCATGCCTTCTGGATCAACAGAGCAGACTTTCTCATCCTCAGGAAGGCTGATCTAAGGGCAGTAAATCTAGAATCAGTCTCTCACAGTGACAAAACTGCACTGTTCTATAAAATGTATCAGGATCAATGCTTTCAGAGATCGACACAAGGACACATTCACAAAGGGCCTGTGTCAATCTCTCCAGCAGAGAATACACAGACTGACATCTGGTTTTTAAGACATACCTGTCCTTAAACCCTCGAACCACCTTCTGGATGAGGATGACCTTGTCTGTGATGGCCTTGTCTCGCTCAATCTCCAACAGCATGTCGTGGTGATCCTACACAGCAGGAGAGAGAACTAATAAATAGCAAATACACAACACAAAGTGCACATTCTGCTGTTCTGGTTCACAAGTTTGAGGTTCTAATAACAAACCAATTCAGATTTTGGCTTGATGATGGCCGTAGACAAAGTCAGATCACCAAAATGATTCATCCTGACGTGAACCTGAGTGTGTGCACCAAATGTCGTGGGAATTCATTCAATCATTTTCAAGACACTCAAAAGCATAAATGTCAACCTCACGGTGGCGTTAGAGAAAAGGTCATCTAGGTGTCAGGGTTTACTGACAGAGTGGGCAGCGCTGCCATTCCTAAAGCACTGCCTTCTCTAAATGTCAAAAGTGAACTTGGTCACTTGTTGTTTCATTCTGAAGTCAGTGCAGAGAACACACCAAACTAAGGTTACAGCACTTTAACCTACAGGCTTTAATCTGGCTGTTTTCCAGTTTGCTAACATGGCACAAACTCCTGTGATGTGTCCATCTGCCCTCTCACTGATCTGACCACATCCTGCTGGGGAAGTGTGTGTACTGCCCCGTCTTCCCACCCCTTCACTTTCTACTTCCTGTTCTGCTTCCTGTCCAAAGCCCAACAGGGAGAAGCCAAGAGATGTGTGAAAACTCACCCGACCGATCAATTTAAAATACGAAATGTGTAAGAGAGAAAAGCCTCTTATCTCCACTGACTCAGGTCCATAGATTCATCTTATGTTTTGCACCAGGTAAAGCTGCGACAAAGAAGCACTGGATATGTCCCAAAACGAGGAAGGCAGCTGGCTTCAGATATCTGAGTGTCGTTTTCAGTTGACCATTTTAACAACCACTGAGGGAAACAAGTAGAACTATGTCCAGTTCCTCTTTTACCAGTTCTACACATTTTTATCAATCTGAGCGACATTTTACCTCTAAACTAATTCCAGTTTTTTGTTTACATTTTACTGTAGTATACATTTTATTTACATCAGAGTCACAGCGAGATTTTGAACGACAAATCGTTTTTTTTTTTTTTGCCTGTGCTTCAAGCGAGTGAGGAGTTCACCTGACGCTCTCCTCTATCACAAATAAACAGACTGACTGCATTAGTTTGACCCTTATGATAGTCAAGTGTGAACGATTTGAACTTTTAGAAATGAATAAAACACACTGAGCTGCAGAATTCCACCCCAACTCCTTGACAGTAAACCTCTGACCAGGTGAGCAACACGTGTCAACCTTCAGATAATGACCTTGTAATAATGATTTTAGACTAAACCTAAAGTTTAGCTACCCAAACTCATCATCTTTGCTGAGTGAACATGTCATCACTTGACTGGAATAACAACAAAACTGTGGAAAGACAATATTTCAACGGGCGGAGCTGTACAGGAGTCTGACACTGTGAAAACAAGCTAAATCATCATTGGCTGATTTCTCTTTAACCTCTGGGGAAAGAAATGACGGCGTCATCATGACAACCAGCTGACAGATGTGCCTCATCGGTGGCTTTTAACCTCAGGACAACATTTTCCTTCACTGAGCGGGAAACCAAAAAACACACATACACACAACATTTATACAGTAGAGTGCAGGACATTCTCATACAAAGTTTAACAATGTTCAGAAACACACAAACAAACACACCGTATGGAAACTAAAACAGGTTCATTTTCTCTTTCATTGTCTCACACACATCCTTGTTTTCATCACTTACACGGTCCCTACATAGACTTACATTCATTTCCAAGAGACTCAGCCTAACTTTAGCCAAAGCCGACCCTTGCTCTGACCTTACACCCCAATGTTTTTGTAAAATTCAAAGAACCACATAAAGAGGACCAGCCTCCGGTCCTCACAAGTGACTTCCAGTGCCCTTGAAGATAGCAACTCATAGATTTTGGGCCACACAAGTAGAGAAACAAAAGGCGACACACAGAGAGAGAGAGCGAGCAGGAAACCACTACAACAGGTTTAGTCTTCTTCCCTGAGAAACAAAAGGCGACACACAGAGAGATAGAGAGCAGGAAACCACTACAACAGATTTAGTCTTCTTCCCCGTAATGTGCTGAGCTCTCAGGGAAACACACGAACTATTATTACATAATAAAGTCTTTAGATATTTTACTTTAATATCTGTGTACCTAATAATCAGTCTGGATTTTCTTGTAAAAAAATGTCATGTAAATAATATTGTGGTTTATTAAACAACTTACAAAAACAGAACTGGGTGGAAAAAATAATCAAAACACTAACAACTGACATTTTCCCCAGATATCTTCATCTTATCGCTGCAGCTGAGTGGAACTGTCCTTTTAATGCAGGAGTACCTTTAAGAAGATCTTGGTTTTTCCCATCTGCCAGTCGTCATCTCTGCCGAGCACCGCCTCGGCGATCCTCTCACAGGTCCCCCTCAGGTCCTCCTGACGGGACAGACACGACAGAACAAGAAGGGGAGATGAACATGATTAACACTGTGTGGATGTCACATTCATTTACACTTAAACTGACAGTCGACAGCCACACTAGCAGCTCTGTTCTTAGCCACAGCGACGCACTGAGATCAATGCCAACGTCCACATGCTAACTTGATGTGTCAAAAATACGTTTGACAATATTTTAGTTTTCTTATCAACAAATTCCATAAGAAAAAAACAAAACAAAAACTGACCCTAACTATTGTGTGTCCAGCACAACTCTCCGACACAGAGCTGCACTGAGCCCAGAAACTATTACAACACATCAATGAACCTCAGTTATTTACTGTGTTGGCCAAAAACATTAGCACTGAACAAATTAGAGCTGAGGCTGATGTCAATAGAATTACTTCTCCAGAATTATGTTATTTTGACCTGATGATATATGGCAAGGGGGCGGCACAGCAGAGCAGTGATTATCACTGTCGCCCCACAGTAAGAAGGTGCTGGGTTTGAGCCCCGGCCAACTCGGGGCCTTTCTGTGTGGAGTCTCCATGTTCTCCCTGGCTTCCTCCCACAGTCCAGAGACATTCAGCTTAGGTTGACTGGTGACTCTAAACTGCCTGTAGGAGTGAGTGTGGTTGTTTGTCTACATGTCAGAACTGTGACAGACTGGCGACCTGTCCAGGGTGGACCCCACCTCTCACCCAATGTCAGCTGGGATTGGCTCCAGCCCCCTGCGACCCTGTTCAGGGATAAGCGATATAGATGATGGATGGATAGATGGAAAGTCTGAGAACCACCAGTTATTACAGTCATTCAGAGGGGAGTCCAAACCACAACACACCTCAGCAATGTCCCACAGTTTAACTGAATCCTAAGTATTCTGACAAATACAAATGCTAACACTGAAAACACACACACACACACACACACACACAGTATCTCTAAAGCAGCAGAGAGAGGGAGGAAACCACAACAAGCTGGAGTCCAAGAAAAACAGACTGCTGTTTGTGGGAAAGACCTCATGTGGTGTCATCTGACTGATTCCAGGAATCAGAAAACATTGTGTCATGACAAACACACACATACACACAGTTTCCAGGCTGGTGTGGGCCCATGACAAACACACACAGTTTCCAGACCAGTGTGGCCCCAGTGTGGCCCCAGTGTGGTGTCCAGTTCTACAACCTATTAAACCATACTGGAGTTACTGAGGCAAACCTGTGATTTGGAATATTGAGCTCTGTGAATAAAAGCTACCGTAATTTCTGGACTATAAGCCGCACCCACTAAATGTAAGACGAAAAAACATGTTGTACATAGCCGCAGGTGTCCACGTTGTAACATGAGATATTTCGATCGCCTTTAACTTGAAGCGGCATCATATGCATTTCGTCATGTGTTGTCCATGATGAGGGTGTGTGCATGAAGACACAAAAGTAGCGGCTTATAGTCCGGAAAGTACGGTAAATCATATTACTGTTGACCTGATTATAGTAAGTTTAAATAATACAACTAAAAGACTTTTTCTGACACCTTACTGCTGGAAAAAGCCTTTTTGAACATACAACACACTTTCACAGTAGTCCTGTGACGAATGTTTCCTGGGACATTAATCCAAGGAGAAGACACGCATCATTCTTAAAGCCCCCTGTCTCCTAAAAAAATCGGACATTCTCCCATTCAAGTCCAACATAAAGCCTACATTTGCCACACACACACACACACACTTTTTTTTTGGATTGTTTTCTGCAGCAGCTGCCGTGTTTCATACTGTCTTTTTTTGCTCCTTGTCAACTCTGACAAATACACAAAGGTAAAACCCTGAGACACACCATGTCCTGTCCCACTGTCACTATCAGACTGTGGGGGAAATCTTAGAAAAAGCTCCTTTAAATGGACTCCAGAGAGTAGTGGTGTTGTTACAGTAGCTACGGGGACAAAAGCAACAAACACACACCTGTACATACGGTACCTGTTTGTATGCAGGCTTGACTCCGGGCATGAGCACACGATAGCGGTCGACAAACTCCACAAAGGTGTAGCGAATGGGATATCCCGCACGGCGGATTCGGATGGTCTCCATCATGCCCGAGTACCTCAGCTGACGCACACACAGCTCCCTGTCAAACAACTACAGACACACACAGACTGGAGGTGTGAGTGCTGAAGTCTGCTGTTCACTGAGCTTCTGATGACGTTCTCCAAAACCAGGTGGTACCTCAACGTGGGTTTTTATAACGTACAGAGCTTTGCCTGATAAAGGTGCTAATGTCGAAGGTCATCAACCCCATAATTCTTAATCACTGTGTAGTTAATTTAAACAAATTATTTGTGACCCATTTAGGGTCCGAGGTTGGGAACCACTGGACTAAAGTAACTATATAGTAGTTAAAACGAGCTCCACCTCGAGCAGCTACAACAGTTAAACACTGCTACACACTGATTTTTCAGAGTT
Source organism: Monopterus albus (assembly GCF_001952655.1). NCBI lineage: Eukaryota > Metazoa > Chordata > Actinopteri > Synbranchiformes > Synbranchidae > Monopterus > Monopterus albus. The sequence goes on along the minus strand of NW_018128184.1, from coordinate 294,314 downwards.
AACTGTCTAATAACACCATATAAAACAACTCACAGGAGCCATTTTACTACAGAACCAGATACTTTTACTTTTCATTCTATAAGTATATTTAACGTTGTCACTACTCAGACTCTTACTTAAGTATAAAAGTGTCACCATCAAAATCTATTTGAAGTGACAAACATAGAAGTACTCGTTATACAGATGGGCACATTTCACATTAAATTCTATTATTGGATTATAGTTACTGATGCATAGTGTTCACCACTTTAATGTTAGCTGATGTTAACTACCTTATATACTTTATATCCTACTGGAGAATCAATAAAGTCTGATGATTCTACTGTGTTTTGTTTTATTCATCTGGTTCTCAAAAAAAGAACTAAAATTATTAAATACATGTACTGTGGTGTAAAAAAGCACAAGAATTTATCTCTGAAATGTAGTGAAGTCCAAGTATGAAGTTGCTCCACCACAGGTAACCGAGTGGTTTTATCCTCTATTGCACCACCAGTCAGCTCAATCACTAACAGGTAAACTACTGACACAGAGGCAGGTACTCACCATAGGCTTCTTGTACTCGTTGGGTTTGATGCAGCGGATGAAGAAGGGCTGACAGACGCTCAGAGTCCTCATCAGCAGCTCCAGAGATCTCTTAAACTGACTGCTCAGAGTGGGCGAACGCTTCCTGGTCTCTGCCCCCTAAACACACACAGCGAACCAGCGTCGACACGGTCAGAGTCAGAAACAATGAGGACTCTCTTGTCTCTTCCTGAGCTCGGACACAAACCTTTTTCCTTTGTCTCAAAATAGAAAAGTCTCTGGTTCACACTGCAGCGTCAGAGTCAAATGCAGACAGACCAGTAAACATGTCAAGAGGATGACAGTGAGCAGATTATCTTTGGGTTTGGAATGCTGGTCGAATAAAACTTCAGTTTTCTGACATTGTGTAGACAAAATTATTTATCCAGACAATAATGGGCAGCTTACTCAATAATGAAAATAATTAGTAAATAAGAGCCCTATGTTAAATACTGATATTCTGACATGTAATTTACCAAAGGAGCCATTTGTTTTTGTTGATCCTAATCAGTGGAGGTATTCAGAGCTTTTACTCATGAAACTAAAACACTCCATTAAAAGTAAAAGACCTGCATTTTAAGTTAAAGTACAGACATTTATCAACTTGGTGTACTTCAAGTATATAAAGTAAAAGTAAAGTGTCTCCTGTGACTGACATATTTGTGTATCTGGCATTATTAAACTGGTCATTCTGATACATCACTGTGTATTTGTGTTAGCAGTGATTTACTGCTTTAATACTGTGGTTCCTAGCCTGTGGATGGGGTCCCTCCAAAGGGCCAAGGGATAAACCTGAGGGCCCGTGAGACTATTAATGAGACAAGTCCTGACACACACTATGGAATCTTTGGACTTTTTTTGTGAAATACTTTGTAATTTCATGCCTGGTTTAATCTTTAACAATGCAATGTATTATACAAAGTTATGTTTTTAATATACAATCTTCATCTAGCAGTAGGTAATTCTAGTTGTCAAATGATGTGGAGTAAAAAGAATAATACTGCCTTCTGAAACGTAAAAGAGTATAAGCACCATGAAATAGAAATACTCTAAAGTACGAACTTGAAACTGTGCTTCAGGGCAGTATTTGAGTAACGTTACTTCACCACTTTCACCAGCAAAGTAGTGTCAAGGACAGATTTTAAGATGAGTAACTTTAAAAGGTTTTAGCATTGGAAGTACTACATCCTTTAGTTTAAAAATACTCTGATACAGTACACTTAAAATATCTGCATTCAAAATTCTACTAAAACTACAAAAGCATTAGCATCATAACAACTTTAAAGTACCAACAGTAAAATGAGTAATTATGCAGAAAGGCAAATTTCACATTCTAATAACGTTAATAAAATAGCATCATAACAACTTTAAAGTACCAATAGTAAAATGAGTAATTATGCAAAGGCAAATTTCACATTCTAATAAAATTTAATAAAGTTATTGATGTATTGCTGTGTTCATCACTTTAGGTAACGTTAATATTTTCTTCTAGCAGAAAATGGAAATACTCAAGTTAGGTACAGATACTACAGTACTTGAATAATTGTACTTAGTTTCTTTGCACTACTGTGTTTTAGAACAATTCGCTGAGATTTCGGGAAACGCTTTGTCTCCAGGAGTCAATAAGCCTGTGGGCTTCGCCTCCTGATTAGCCTAGCTTAGCACAAACACTGGGGAGCAGGAAAACCTCGAGCCATCTTCGAACCAAGCTCCAACAAAGCTCCAGTATTTACAGAGATGAAACAAGGAGTTTGGTTTGGTTACCTCATTAATTTGAGACCTGGACCAAGAAAACCGTGGGCTTCAACTCAGCCCCTCACGTGACAAGTTGCTGGTGTTAGCCATTGTTCTGTCACCTGTTAAATTCTGTGGCCTGGTTAGTGTTTCTGTTTCTCTTTCCATGAACCTGACCCCATCCAGGCCCCACTGCCTTCCCTTAGCCTGACATGAAGTCCGTCAAGAGTGGGATTTATGAGGGCTGAATCTGAATGTCTAACTTCGGCTATGAGCACTTTGGCAACTAGCTAGCAAGCTAACATTATTGTAGCTGTTAGCCTGTATGTGTTTACATTTTGGAAAATAAAGTTCTTGTTGTAACATTGGTTGTAGTGGCAGTCTTCAATAAACTACTTGAACAGTGAAGAAAACCTAGAAACGTGCTGAATCTTAGGCAAGTTCTAAGCAGCGGCCTTTTCTTGAAATTTCTAACCTGGTTTGGGGTGTTTATTATCGGCGGACACCAGAAGCTGCTTATCGTGGCTGTTAACATTTGACTTAGCTGTGATGCAGCTATCTTGTCACAAACTTACAGCAGCAATTGGGTGATAATGGCTTGTAAAGTCGTCTAACTCCAGGAGCGGTGTCTACTAACACCGCAGCTGCTGCACACGTCTTGTAACGCTGACCTCTGCACATAATGCATTCAAGTATACCTTCCTGCGTCTTTGTCAATTGTTTTACTTTGAAGGTTTTCACAGGAAATTTGACTATAGTGTGTCTAACTTTACACCGGTGGAGCTGAAACTATCAAATGCTTACTGCCCCCAAGTGGTCACAGTGAAAAGCAACATCACTAAAATGGATTCGTAGCTAACGCCAATAAGCATTAATATCAGTGTACTCATTACAAATAACAACAGTAACATCGGTATTTGTAAAAGGTGTATTAATAAAGGCTTGTTTTCTAGTGTAGGGATTAGCTTCGGGAGTGTTCGCGCCGACCAGGGGTCACAGTGAAGAACTAACCCTCGGTGGCAGGTCAAGTTACATAGTATATATTGTATGTGGTAACTATATTAATAAAGAGTTAATTACATTTTCATTTGTAGTGTGTATTCATGCTGCCCTCTAGTGGTCACAACGAGAAGCAACAGCAAACGTCACCAAACATCTTCGACACAATTAGATATGACCACTTCCGGTCAATACTTTCAAAATAAACCCAAAACGGAGGCGAAGAGAATCTAAAAGAAACTATTATTATTCATATGTATTTTCATGATAACACTTATATGACTTTTGTTTAATAAATGAGTCGGCGGTGTAAAGAAAATCAGCACAGACTTAAGCTGTATGCGTATAAATAATTAATATTGGGCCTTTTCCACAACATCACTGGAAGAAAGTATGATGTCTAACATAGTATGACTATATTTACAGTAGAATATACATAAATCATTCCTGTGGATGTGGTGTGCATCTGAACACTGTTTGAAATAATCCTAGGCCCCATACCACTACAGATTTGGAACAACATTAACTACAATATGTAAGGTTTAAAAATCAGATTCTCTGTTCTACTTCATGATGAGGATGAGGAGATGAGGGAGTGAAGAGATGAACAGATGGAGATTTGATGGTTTGGAGCGACTGGGATGTATTCTGTAGCTTTACCTTGGTAATGCTGGTGGCAGGTTGACCTACTGACCTATCAGGAGCATAACCACATAGAAACTGGCAAGAAACAGCACACAACATGCAAGTAAACACACACACAAACACACAGAAGGAAGACAAAGTTAGCTCTGAGCTGGACATTACTGAGAAACATACAAGTAAAGGCATGGAGAGGAAGAAAAGACTGAGCAGGTGGAGCCTCCTGTGGTTATTCTGTTTATTCTCAGATGAACCGGGTTCTCTTGAAAGTAACTGTAAAGCAGTGATTTATGAAAACGCCGCTGTATTTATGTTTCTGTCATCTCAAGAAATTTTACTAAAGTTACTAAAAGGATCGGTTTTTATTTTTGTCAATTAATTTATTGTACCAAACTTCACCTATAAACACATTAACTGGCTATAAACTGAATCAGAAGGAACATATTGTTTCTTTTTGTTTCAATTTTTAATGGATTTCTGTTTATTATAACCAGAATATTGATTATATAATAATGTGTGTATGTGTGTTACCATTGCAACATCAGCTTGGAAGATCTGTTTGATGAACTTGTTCTTGGAGGAGTGGACTAGCTGGATGATATCACCGTATAAAGTGTCTCTGTTCTTCTCCAGGAAGCCTGCAGGACACTCACAAACACACAGAAGCACAATCGCACACATAAATCCACAGTTTAGTGTCCACCGACTGCAGCTGTGTTGAACTCAATATGAAGACATTAGCGACTGTGAAACATACAGTAAATATATTGGACCTTATATGCACAAATAGAAACAGAGGAAAGTCACTGTGCCTTCCAAGGTTGTCTGTGTGTGTGTGCAGTGACTCTGACCTCTTGTTTCATAGTAAACCACTCCAGCAAAGTGCTGGATGCCAAACTGAGTCTCGTAGTTGTTCTTTGGAGGGATGTAGTTAGTGTTGAGCTTGTGCTGAAAGTTCAGCTTGTTCAGCATGGTGGAGTCTGTGCCCTGCAGGAGACATAAAGACAGACTAACACACGTCTGTTTATTTACAGCTTGGTTTCAAACCCTACACCTGCAATAACAAATATTGTTGCATATTATCTGTGTGCACTGACTTTTGGGAACTTGCTCTCCTCGTCGATGAGCGAGATGATGTTCATGGGTTTGATGGCGATCATGTCCAGGGCGTCCTGGTTGTCAGTAAACTCAATGTGCTGCCAGCTGATGTTCTCCAGATTATACTCCTCCTGCTCCAGCTTGAAGACGTGACGGACGAAGAACTGCTGCAGGTTCTCGTTGGCGAAGTTGATGCACAGCTGCTCAAAGCTGCAGGAAGGTGGGCGAGATGCGAGAAGAAAAGGGTGGTGACACTGACAACACACGGCCGCTTGGAACTGCAGGAGGTTATTTCTCGTATTTTGATACCTATACTTTTATTTGTTTTGTATTTTAGTCTTACACTTTTAAACATTTCTTTATTTTGGTGCTGTGATCGTGGTTATTGCTGTTGCTAGTAAATACCTGAATTTCCCTCAGGATCAATAAAGTATCCACCCGACTGTGAACCAACAATTGTGTGATGTAACTGAAGAAACTGGAATTTTATTTTGAAAAGAGGCCCCCTCTATTTGAGCTTGAGTAGGATGGATCTCTAAATTAAAGGTCCCTAAAGATAACAGAAGTTTCAGGATGCGTGGTCACTGAAGACTTTCAAAATTAAAATCTGCGCAACACAGTTTAGCTCCTGATGCCCCAGAAGCCAAAAATCCCACCACAGGTTCTTCAGACGTTCAATCTCAAGTCTTAAAAAAACCTTTATTTCTAAATCCTCCTTTTTAAAAGTCAGTTTTGATTTCACAATAACAGTGTGAACCTGCAAACTGCATCATGTTATCATCGAGCTACTGCCACAACACACAGGAACCTAGCTACTTGTAATGCACTGGTAACTTTGCACCAGAAATCATCTATTTCCTCTGATATCATTGGGGGACGTGGTGGTGGCAATTCAAACAACCTCCTAGAAAATGTGGACGTGTGCTATCAACACTGAGGGATTCCTAGGAAGCTGTGGGAACCGATCAGGACTGAGGACAATAACTGAACTCAACTGGAAGCTGAGAGAAGAAACTGGGAATTGAACAGAAGGAGAGTGGGCTGCATAAGGTCAGCAAGTTAGAAAAACAAACCTGTGTATACATGTGTGTGTGTGTGTGTTGTACCTGTTGACAGTGAAATTCTCAAAGCCGAAGATGTCCAGCAGCCCAATGGAGCGTCTGAGAGCTTTGGGCTGTGAGGACGGAGGCTTGTAAATGGCTGCATTGATCTTCTCCACAATCCACACAAACATACGGCCGTAAATACCCTGCACACACACACACACACACACACACACACACACAGAGAAAGACACAATCCAACACATTTAAAGTTCCCTGTGGAGCTTTTGACCTTTTGCTTTAGCTGTGGAACAGTTTTTTAATGAGTTCTGTAGGTGCTTGTCAGAGCAGTGGTGGAAAGTAACTAACTACTTCATACTTTACTACATTTCAGAGGCAAATCTTGTACTTTTACCTGCACTACATGTATTTGATCACTTTAGTTCCTTTTCAGAATCAGATGAATAAAACAAAACCCAGTAGAATCATCAGATCGTACTGAGCCTTGATGGGAAATTCACCAGCTGCCCAGCAGGATGTAAAGTGCTTCACGTTGTAAGTGTATGGTTGCACAATTAAAGTGATGAACACAATAAGGCATCAATGATTATAAGACAACTTGTGAAATGTGCCATTCTGCCTGAGAACTTTTACTTTCGCTGCTTCAAGAATATTTTGATGCAGACATTTTTGTGCTTTCACTGACTTGAAACAGAGTATTTTTACATTGTGGTGTTGCTACTTTAAGGATCTCAGCACTTCTTCACCACTGGCGCTTGTGTTGTTTGTGTTGTGCATGTGCACAAGGATGTGGGGGTGTTGTGTCAAAGCGTGTTCCCCCGTCAAGATGCATCTCCCCCCTGTTAAAAACGATGTTTCCCATGGCGCCCCCCTCAGTGGTTAACGGGAACCACATCTCGATGGGGGAACAGACTTAACCCGAACCCACACAACAATAAAAGACTGTTGTACCTTGACAAAAGCGTCCCGTACATCCAGGGCTTGTTCTATGCTGAGCGGGGTGGAGACGGTCTCTCCTCTGGTGATCAGCGTTCGGCTGGTCAAACAGTTCATCAGGTCCTTATCATCCACCTGAACACACATACACAAGTTCGTTTTCATCTCCTTCTAGAAGTCAATGATAAATCAGGCTGTTAGTTACTGTAACCTCATACAAAGCTGCTTTTATCCAAAGGTCAACTATCAAAACACCTGCATGTTCCTAAGGTTTTGATATGCATGGAGCTGAACACAGGTGGGTTAAAAGGCTCCAGGAGAAGCAGAGTAGGGAATCCTGACAACTTCACATCCTTCCAAGGTGCATGGAGAAGGCAAAATGTTTGAAGAGACAAACACTTCAGAGTCGATTGTTCAGTCACTAAACTATTGTTATTAATATTTCTTAATGGAGAGTGGAAAGGCTCAGTGAAAAGTAAAGATGTTCTGCTCTTATTTTATTGGTTGTTTTCACCCTAACTGGTTGAGGCAGAAGGCTGGTGTCTTCTGTTAAAGTAAAAGAGTTTTTGCTCCCCGCTGTGGCCGAGTGCTGCTCATGGGCGGTTTGTTGGGTTTTTCCTCTATAATGATAATGGCAGTAATGTCTAGACCTTACTGTGTAACGTGTCCTGAGACGACCTTTGTTGTGAGTTGGCACTTTACAAATAAAACTGAATTGAATTGAGTTTTGATCCCATGTTAACACCAAATGTATTGTGTGTGGCGTCCTGTGTGAATGTTGCACAAGACTTTGCAGGTTTGTGTTCACTTGTGTGTTGGAAGAATGAACCTGCCATTACAGAGGAACAGCTGTTTTATGTGTGTGTGTGTGTGTGTGTGTGTGTGTGTGTGTGTGTGTGTGTGTGCGTGCGTGTGTGTTTGTCACCTCCAGCAGTGTAGCAGCAGTTGCGAGGTGAGGGCTGCGGACGACCTCACAGGCATCCAGGTTGTCATAGGTACGAGCTGTAGGGTCAAAGGTCAACAGGGTGCATAGTAGTTTTTGGTTTTTTTTGTACACAGAAGGAATGAAAATTAACCAAACTAATAAAAATATAACTAGACAGCAGTGAGAGATTCCAAACCTCCGCTAAGGCAGCTCACTGTCCCCATAATGCCATTCCACCTAAGAACTGTATTCCCATGATGGTTTGACTGTCACAATGTGATTCCCTGACCATGAAAACGCACCGTTGCTTGCAACAACTTTCAACAGTAATGCAGGGCAGTATGTAACCTGATAGTCAAGACCCAGGCAAAAAAAAAAAAAACAAGCTTAGCTTTGGGAGCGGAGACTAAAGGGTACTAACAGAGGGTGACTCCAACAAGGGTACCAACATGTGGACGGTGGCAGCAGGACAGAGAAACCTATGTCTGGGACAGTTGGAAAATCAAACGGCAAGTTTAAAGGTGTGGTTGGACAAAAGTAGGATCTTAGAGCATTAGGGGGAACTCAGCCCTCCACTGTGGTGTCCAGACAGAAGCTGCAGGAAACTACGCACAGAGGAAGAATGAGCTGTTTTTACTGTACCTTCGTATCTGAGGTTTCCCATGTGTAATATAGCAGCCAGCAGTTTGGAAATCTCCCAGTTCTCTTTGTCTGTGAACATCAGTACCTGCAGACCAGAGCAAAGGAAACCTGTCAGTCGTGGGGGTCGGGGGGTCACCTTGCAAATCATAAATGACCACAGCTCAAGCTATCGTCTAATCAGTGTATGGTTTAAATCAGTACTTTCATTGCAGAGCGGATGTTGGAGTACTCCTTCATGTCGTCTCGGCCATCGCACACTGTACAGTTACCCTGCAGAGAAACAGAGAGCGACCAGGAAATGGGGCTTATTGGAAAATGAAAAACTCACCTTGTGTTACTCAAATATTAAAGATCACCAAATTTCCTTTTTATACCCAGTTTAGTGTGATGGATTTCTCCCATTAAGAAATTGTGAGAAGAGCTCTGACTGTTTGAATGTGAAAGACAACACATGGTGTTTTATGTCCTGAAACCGTTTGTTATCAGACTCGTGTTGTAGCTCAACGTCACATAGTCTCTGTTTTGTCAGCGTGTCATGGTGTAGTTGTTGTAGGTTCTTGTACTTATTCCTGACTTGACTTTTGACAGTGTTTTCCCACTTCTCTAGGTTGCTTAGATTGTTTTTGTATGTTTCAGTGTTTTTCTGACTTGTGGGATTTACAACTTTTCAGGCTCAGGATAGGAAGGTGACATACTTCTACCAGCTAAGATGCAAGTTTGATGAATTAATAAAAGATGTCAGGGATGTAAAGCATGTACTGCTGCACAGTAAAAATATTTTCAGCCTTTTAATTATCTTTCCTCTTCAGGTGGCTGTACCTGTCTTAGCTTGTTTGGTACAACATAAAACTAATATAAATGTAATTTTGTATGAATATATACATGATAACATCAGCAGCGACAACAACAGGTTTCCTTGTTTCAAGGGTTACTGTGCAGTCAGGATGTTTGAACAAGGTACAACATTACTCACTATGGTCAGGTAGGTGTAGTCAGTGGCTTTGCTCAGCCCCAGCTTCTTCTTCTCGTCTGCAGTCATGCCCTTCAGCATGCAGTAGAAGATGTGGTAGTTCCTCTCATCGGAGGCCTGCAGAGGGGAAAGAAGAAGTGTCAGTACACCAAAAGAAAGAGCGGCACAGAGACATGTTGACAGGTTTAAAACACACATAATTAAACAGTTATAAGATAAAGATAATCATTTAATATTACTGCTAAATCCTTGTATTCCATTTGAATTACTGTGTCTGCTGTTTAGATAAAAACACGTGATCCAAGTTTAGCGCAGCAACCTCAGCATGTTAACTTTACTCACACTACCCTGTCATGAACACGTGGACACTCTTGAGTTTGTCGTTTGGACCTGACATCACACTTAGTTACTACACAACAGTTTTTACATGAAAACAGAAAACTAAATTAGAAAAGGTTTATTTGACTGTTTTGTCAGAAGCTTTGGTTGTTTTAACGCCACATAACAAAATGAATCAAAGTGAGTCACAGTTCCTCACTGAGTCTCTGCGAGCAGGAGGACAGACGGCGTCACTTTGTGTCGTACCTGTCGACAGACCCTGGACTTCTCCAGCAGGTACTGCTCTATCTTGGCTCCTTCTATGGCTCCTCTCTTGTTGAAATGGATGTCAATGTATTTTCCAAAACGGGAAGAGTTGTCATTACGGATTGTTTTAGCATTGCCAAAGGCTGGAACAGAAACTTGAATTAATGCTTTGCAGTTATATGCCTCCACCAACCAGCCAAATTCACAGGAACGGACAGACGTGACGACAGTGATCAGTGTGACATTTTCTGCAACATTTGCTGCTATTCATAAAATACATCTCTGCTTTGGAGTGTGCGTGTTCCTACCTTCTAGGATAGGGTTGGCCTCCAAGACCTGCTGCTCTATCCAGGAGTGTTGACCGCTGATGGCTGCCAGGAACTGGAGGATCAGTTTAGTGCTTTCTGTCTTCCCTGCTCCAGACTCACCACTGTTTAAATCACAGAGATGCACATTTTAAATGCTTTATTGGAATACACTAATTACATTACAGCTATCTATTCCCCCCCCTTAAAATAGAGAAGGCTTGGCAAACCCCCCCATGAAGCTTTGGCGACCCCTAGTGGAGGTCAGGACCCCCAGGTTGGGAACCACTGTAGCTCACTGACATCTGCCACCAGGGACTGGTCCCTGACCAGTTTACCAGAAGAAGCTTCATCCATGTAAAGGTCAAACACACGACATATCTCGAGGGTTAGCACTTTTCTTCAGCCTTTGTCCAAAAACACAACATCAGGAGTGTTGGTAATGTTACAAAACTGGATATGTCGGACATTAAATTGTTCTGTTGTCTAATCAATCAGTGGCATAGTTTAATTTCTTTGTGGGGATTAATCTACCTACCTCACTATCTGTCTACCTGTCGATAAACTAAAGCATCTGACGTATTTCAAAGGTGGTACGATGATGCTGTAGATAGTTTACAAATTTCACAAAGACCACAAATGATAATACAGCCAGGTGACAAGTGAAAGGACAGTCCAGCACAGAGAGTCTCAGCCAATAGCTGGGCCAGCACGTGCTACAGGAACAGCTTGACCTTCACCGACTCTCGCTGTCTAACATGTCGCTCCAACATCTCTCATAGCTGTTCAACTGGGCTGAGACCTGATTCACATCATGGCCATCCTCACCAGACCAGTCAGTGACCTGGACCCAGTGGTGGACCGACAGCCTGACCAACAGACCCTCTCATGAAGATCTCATGTTGGAGATTTAGATTTTAGAGACGTTTACCTGAACATTTGTCTGAACTCATCCCTACCTGATGATACAGCACTGGTCGCGGTTGTTCCTCTGCATGTTGAAGTAACAGTTGTCAGCAATGGCAAAGATATGGGGCGGCATCTCACCAATCTTCTTGTTGGTGTAGAGGCGGATCTGGTCGGCCGTGTAGATGGGCAGCAGCTGATAAGGGTTGACGGCCACCAGGATGGAACCAGTGTACGTCTGCAACCAGAGAAAGAGAATGGACTCAGTTAGCGATTGTAAAGACTGAAGCCTAAGTGTTTGAGCCAGTTTGAGCTTCTTCATGCCAGCGAGCTGTGTGAGAAGGGCAGTTTGCAGCTCTATAATTCAACAAACACACTGGAAACAGACTGAGAAAATAAAACTCAGTTCCTGATAAAAGACGGTTTTCACTAGAGAGTGAAATGTGTTTTTCAAAGATGATTATACAGATTGTTTGAAAAATATTCAGCAAAATATGTAGTAACTACAGTAGAACTGTCAGGTAAATGTAGTAAAAAGTACTTTTCAGTGAACAGTACTGGTGTCAAACCCTCGTTCTGAATTTTAAAATGGCAACAACCCACAGCCTCTAGCACATATGACAATGACTGTACAGTGCACACCTAACCTGTTTTGTTGTTTTTAGCCTGAATTAGTTTCATCTGTTTGTCTGTTTTACAGTGAATTTAAAAGTTATGGAGCTGGTGGAGGGGTGAATAAGGTGACGTGGGTGTCACAGCTCAGATGTTGAAGGATGACAAAGAGCACATATCAGTGTTCGCCACAGGAGAACAGACGGCCATGTTGGAAACAAATCAACATGCAGCCAGGCCGCGGTGCTGAGCTTGGTTACCGCTAAGCCTGAGTGAGTCAGGGCTATAAAACATTTTGACTTGTCCTGCAGGAACATGACACCTCTACAGCTTCAGTGTACCCAGAAAGGTACAGTATCTCTTTTCACCTCCATGCCCATTTTGTTTTAGCTTTGAGGAATCACACTCTGCATTTTCTACAGTGTACCGTGTGTCATACTCAGAAACAGCAGTCAATCATCACAGAACGTAGATGCAAAGTTGTGCAGAGCAAATTAAAATGAATGGTGAGTTTCATTCTGTCACACCGTGACACTTGGTCTGACTAAATAATACGTCACCAACTTTCTTTGCAAAATGGATCTTCTATATAAAAATGTACTGTAAACACTTGTAAACATCCATTTTTCTGTTAATGTCAAGTTTATGAAACAGAACAATGCTGACACGGAACATTCAAAGCACACATGCAGTTTATAGACACAGGAAGCTGCTCTTTGTGAGGCCGTGCAGGTGTTCATAATGAAGCTGTGCAGTAGATGCTTTTATTAAGTGCATTATTTTTCAATTGATCTCTCTCCTGCCATGCTCGACTTACCCTGCCACCACAGTTCGTCTTCAGATGAAACAGGAAGAGGGAAAAAAGAAGGGGAATAAAGAAGTGAGACACTGAGAAAGCAGAAAAAAGCCAAGAGACAGAGTGTGACGCTGGATTTGTGAGATAACACTGGGAGAGTGTTGAAGCTCGAGGAGTCCTTAACAGACAAAAAACAAATTACACTATGTTACAGCTGCACTGGTGTGATGGTCATTATGAATGAACTGAGTACAGCAAGACATAATTGTTCAGGTTTTATAAACCTTTCTGCAGCAATGTAGCAGGTTTTCATTGCTGTTATCTATTTTGGCATCTCAAAGGAAAGACAAAAACAACAGAATTAATAAAATCCTCAGATAAAAGATTCTTCTGCTAATATACAATATCAGTATATAGTCTTGTTTTGCAGGTGCACATGCACGCTGAACACACTGCAGCCAGAATGCACGAGTAATACTCACATATATGAGCCTTTCTCTGTATCTGATGAGCAGGTTGCGCAGGATGCCGGCTTCGTTGAGGTCTCCCAGACGGATCATGTCCTCCACACCATGGATGGAGGTGGGATGCATTGGCTTGATGTTGGTGGCATTCTGGGGGGAGATCCAGTGCTCCTGGAGGGAGAGGGGAGGTTATGGTGGATCGTAGAAGAAAACAGAAGGACAAGCTTCAACAGCTGGAACCAATATAGCCAGTAACACTACAGCTTTGTTAGGGCAACATTCACATAGCATTTATGTTAAAAAAGGTCATTTCTAGGCTTCTGGTTTAAAGCCAGGCAGCACAGACGCAGTCCGAGTCTCGCTCCCACAAATTTCACACTCAGAATTCAGGCACTCTAATAAAATAGCATAAGGTAAACATAGTGCACTACTGTATAAAGTAAATACTTCACGGGGTGATTCCAGACACAGTTTAGCTGCCCATGACCTGAAGGAACAGAGTTTCATCACTCACATTTCCCTCATCATCCACCACCTGGATCTGTCCTGAGTCACAGAGTTTGACCACTGCACCGATTGGCACCTCAAACTCTCGACCGGTCTTCAAGTCCAACCAGACATAGTCGCCCTGTAAAGGAACCAAGAATTAGAACTGAAACCAGGATTACGACTGTGATTAGAATCATAATTTAGTCAAATCAGCATCAGAGAAAGATTCAAACCTGAAATCGGGGTCAGAATAAGAGCGATAAGCAGGATCACATGAGAAATCAGTCAAAAGGAAACCACGTCCTCATTTCAGCATCTCAATGAATGTGACTGACAGCATTTACTGTAAATAAGCTGAAGTTTATCATTTTAAGATGATCAGATCCACAATTAGAATCAGTGCTGGAACATAACTGTTTTCACACTGCACCAAGACCAGACCTAATGTGGTTTCAGTCAGACTGGAGGTAAATAAGGCCTCACATCCTCTTACTCCACACTGACATGACCTTTAGTTGCTTTACTGAAGCTCAGCAGTGTTAGTAAATTAATCCGGGAAGACAGTCGAGCCGACTGGAAGCTATTGGAAATGGGAAAAAACGCACACACACACACACATACAAAGCCTGTACCAGGAATCTGTCGGGGTGGGCAGGGAGGACATCTAACCAGACGAAGGAAAGATGGTTAGTGCATGAGGACATCTCTACAAAGCAACAGTTTCCTCACTTGTCCCAGTGTTAGTCTCTTGTGTATTACCACTACATTTAAGTCACAGATTGATGATCTCTGAATAAAACAGATGCTGGTTAAACAAAACTCTCAGCTGTTGAAGGGATTTCCTGAATCCTCTAAGACTCTTCTTACCATCAGGATGGAAAATATATTGCACCCACTGCACAATAACAAGGTTTATCAACCTGTTTCTCAAAATGCAACTGTGATGACATATTGTATGTTCTTGTTGTTTTTGAACAATGTTAGAAAAATATTCACCTAATATTTTGTACGAATATATAAAATAATACAATGTACTATCAATATAGAGACCAAATTAAAATGTTTTTAGTATTTTCAGTGGCCTTTGCTGTCACTGCCAGTCATCTGTTTTATGTAGTGTTGATATATGGTATATTATTTTAAAACATGAAATGAAAATTAATTAGAAATGTTATTAAATATGTCTTATGATTAAAAAAATGAAAATTAAATTGAAGGGTAATAATAAATTATGACAATTTTTACGACCCTGTCCGTCAAAATGACAGACAGTCTGACCTCTGCAGTACACTGGAATATAAACTGATGAGAGCTGTGTAGACTCTGACTCGGGTAACAGGGACTCAACTCAGACTCAACTCGGGTTAGTATTTGGTGACTCTGACTCAACTGGGATTCAAACAGTGAAGACTCGAGACTCGACTCGGGCTCAAACAATGAGGACTCGAGACTCGACTTGGGCTCAAACAGTGAGGACTCGAGACATGACTCGGGCGCAAACAGTGAAGACTCGAGACTTGACTCTGACTCAAACAGTGAGGACTCGAGACATGACTCGGGCTCAAACAGTGAGGACTCGAGACATGACTCGGGCTCAAACAGTGAGGACTCGAGACTCGACTCGGGCTCAAACAGTGAGGACTCGAGACATGACTCGGGCTCAAACAGTGAGGACTCGAGACATGACTCGGGCTCAAACAGTGAGGACTCGAGACATGACTCGGGCTCAAACAGTGAGGACTCGAGACATGACTCGGGCTCAAACAGTGAGGACTCGAGACTCGACTCGGGCTCAAACACTGAGGACTTGAGACTCAACTCGGGCTCAAACAGCAAGGACTCGAGACATGACTCGAGCTCAAACAGTGAAGACTCGAGACTTGACTCGGACTCAAATACTGGACACTCAAGACATGACTCATGCTCAAACATTGAGCGCTCGAGAATCGACTTGGACTCGAACACTGGGAACTCGAGACTTAATCTGTGTGTTACTAAAAACTGAGCCACCTGTTTGTGACCATGTCTGTGAGCAGCCAGACATTTATGAGTGCTGCTTTAGTTGCAGCTAGTCCAGTCCTCTGTGTTTGAGCCGGAGTCGCTTTTCACATGTATAATTATGATTCATGCATACTTACGTTTACACAGGTATCAGAAGAAGAACACACAAATATAATTAAAATTTGATGCATAAAACACACACGTATTTCACGCAGTACAAATCCTAATATTTAATCCTAATAACATAATTATGTTGACTCTGAAACTTTAAACACACACACACACACGAGGTGCAGCATACCGGCAGCAGCGTGCTGTGTTTCACCACAGCGTTGGCATTGTGAATCAGTGCCCACTTGGCCTGATCCTTCCCGTACAGTTCCACATAGTCCCGACGCTTATACATCTTCACATGCACGGTGCAAACTCACTCTGACAGTAAAATCCAATCGTAGTAGTAGTCCTCTGTTTCACACAAGTACACGTGGAAAGGGGTGTAAATTAATATAACTATGGAATTTCAGTTTATAAACATGGCTGGACAGTATCCAAACATCCACATAAGATATCAAAGTTAAGGCTCCGGTCAGGTCCATGGGCAGCACATCACTGGCACAGACGCAGGGAGATGTTCAAAGTCTTTGTGGTTCAACAGGTTCAGGTCATCACAGGTTTAATTCCAGCAGACGATGGTCATATGTCACCTCGGTTTCCCTCCTGCTCTCTCTCCCTCTGTCTCTGTCACACTAACACTGTTCACCCACTACCTCCCCTGTTGCCCACAGCAACAGGATGCCACTTCCTACTCAGGTACTCTAGGTCCTATGGGTTTCTATATAGATCAATATACTACTGGCTCTTCTGCAATGTACATTCTACAGGTTATGCAGACAAAAAGCTGTTTATCGACTACAGAAACACAGCACCATATTAGCATAACACTAACATGAATAATAACAGTAACACCTCACAATATGGTACACAAAAATGGGAACAACTAAAACAAATTAGTAATGACCTGAGAGTTAAATAACTCTTACTGAGTAGTTCCTGGATTTAGTCCAGGACCAAAGTGAGTTAGTAGAGAACAGACTGGGAGATTCATAAAGTATTTGTGAATGTAGTTACCACTGTCTTTACGAGTAGCTCAAACTATACTCCTAAAAACTACTCACATTTTTGTGTACTATATTGTAAATGTTACCAAATATGAGTACTACAGCTGTTACTACAAATACTAGCACATGTATACGGCAGTTTAATTAAATAAGTAGTCCGTGTGGCAAACTGAGCCACCTGAACATTACACCACCAGCACCTGTCTCTCACACACGGCCTGGGACGGATTAAGCAGGAGTGGGCAGGGTCAACAGCAAACTATCAGAAACCACATGCTGAATTATTTATTTGATGTCCGTCTTTTTGCCTTCTCTTTTATACCCTCTTCTATACGTCTTTCTTTTCCTTCATCTCTTTCTCCCTCCTATCCATACATCATGCCATTTCAGACAGTTTGTCTTACACTAGATGTACTGATGTGCAGATAAATATATTTTATAACACTAAGGCTACTTGTTGATTTTGTTACTTACTACTAGAGAACAAATTACAGAATTACATTATCTGCACTGGAGGAGCCATAATTCAAACCACCACCCCTCCAGTTGGGAGACGACCTCGTCTACCTCCTAAGCCACAGCCATCCCTAGATACTTTAAATCTGTTGACACCCTATTGAATCAGCTACAGTTTGATCTTAGTTGTATTTATTCAGCCTTACAGTGGCCAGTTTTCCATGACCCCTATAAATGTGAACGTTCTGGATCAGTAGATCCAGAACGTTACTTGGATCCAAATCAGACTATGGTAGATCTTACGGGGATGTTATTGTGTAATTTTTGTCCAAGCATTGTCTATGGAGTTAGAAGCAAAAATACTGAACTTGGCCCCATCTCATAGTGGTGAACGATCATTTAAAAAATTCATGAATCTAGATAATGATCCAGATCAGCAACAAAATCTAACATCCAAAGGTAAAAGGTGCCATTTTCCCTGTGAATACTGGACTGCTGGTCGGGTGGACGTGACTCCAAATGAGTGATAATGTTAATATGAGTCTAATGAAGGTTTAAACTGATAAATGTTAACCAGAACAACTCACTGAGTTACCTTTCTGTCAACCAAAAGACACTAAAATGCTCAGTAAAGCTGACGGCAGAGCTCCTGCCACTGACCCACTGTTCATATACATCAAAGATTAGTCCATCTTTAAGACAAAGCTCCTTTACTGACCGTTATGAATATGTGACTGCCCCCCCAAAAAAACCTGCAGGCATCTGGCAGCAAAACGAGCCTGCATCAGTTTGAAATGCAGGTTTATTGTGGATTATTGATTATTATTGAGTTGAAACTGTACAACTACAAATGACTGGCTGACCTAAACCTGCCTCAGACTAGCACCGGCGCTGAGTCTTGTCAGCGTTCTGTCATCACATCAGTCTCACGCTGATAGTCAGCGGTTTTAATCACAGACCTGTGAAGCCATTTAAAGAGCGACGAGGCCCTCAGGTCCACTAACCAGACACCGCAGTAAACAGAGACAGCCACGAGGTCATTCATGACCCACTGATTGTCAGGGAATCCAGCAGCGTCATTTAATGTCATCGCCCAGGCTTACCAGTATGGGCAGACAAAAACCCTCTACTCCTCGTCTGCAGCCAGGAAATCCAGATCAGCTCTGTGTTTGGGTTTGTTTTGTTATGTAAGCCTCCAAAGTGACATCAGGGACAGGTAGTTTTTGACGATGGCTGTTTACGGAGCACAGGACAAGAAACATGACTCCCTGCTTCTCCTTCAAACAATCTGGTCTGATCTGGGCTTTTACAAACCCAGAAAAACACGTATTTCAAAATATACCTTCTTTAAAATTCACATACAGCAAATCAGGTCACCTAGTTTGAA
>NW_018128184.1:266933-275286 GCF_001952655.1 Monopterus albus | reverse complement strand
GGACCCCAGGCTACAGACAGACATGACGGAGAAAAGCCTCAGGGTTGGTGTGGTGCTACTGTTGTATGACAGCAGTGATGTAATGTGTACGCTGTCCGTGGTGGACGGGTGTGTGTTCTCATCTCTTTCTTGAGGTAAATAATTCAGGCCAGACATGAGCAGGGTATTTGCTTACAGCCACTAATGTCACTGCTGTGTAGAAAGGTAACGAGCCACAAAGAGGACAGATAGAAAAAGAGCCTTCAGGGCGCCCCCACGTTTAGGGTTAAGACACAGACCGTGAACCACAACATAACCTGGTCCGGTCTGACTGGGAACATTTTCCCCCTCTCTCTCCTCAATTATTACTAATAAATACGTAGAACATTCCCCAAAAAACTATCCTCAAAATAGTTTTCCACAATGAAAGTTAACACCTCCACAAAAGACGTTATTACCCACACTGTGGCGGCAGAGGAAATGTTTTTACCAGTGTTTGTTTATTCACAGCAGAACTCAAAAAGTAAAGAATGCATTTTGATTAAATGTTTAGCAGAGGTAAGGTACAGCCCACAGAACAATCAGTTACGTTTTGGTGCTGATTTTTTAAAATAACTTCATCAGCATTGTGAAACAGAGCAAATCCATAGATTTCAGTCACGCTGAACACTCGATACAACTGCAGTACAGGCCTGTTAATGCTCTGTTTAAGTTCTACTCAGCTGCTCACCGGTAGGAACAATGGGATCTGAATCATATCTAAGAGCCGCTCTTTTATATTTGTGCCCAAATTTCACTGCCTGAGTTATAAACCTACTCCGTCAAGAGAAGGACAGAGAAAGATAGCAAGGAGTGGTGGTCGAGCAAGCTAGCATGTGAGTTAAGAGACGGAGGGGTGCTAGCAAAACAAACTCATTATGATGAGAAAACTATGGTGGGAATATTGCTTTTAGGTGTGATAGCATTATGGGGAAACTGAACTGCCCTGGCGGAGGTTTGCACCCTCTGAGTGTTTAGTGTTTCTGCAGGTGGCGCCCTTTAATGTACTGAACTTGAGCTGTCACGGCTCCTGGTAAATAAACTGTTCTCTCCCTGTTTCTCTCAAATATACCGTAAACGTGAAATGCATCATTGCCTGTTTATGGACATTTGATTTTCCTGAAAAGAGCCTGTGTTTAAACCAAATACATGAGAGGCATCAAAAACATCACCAATGCAACAACAGTGGCTTAAAAGCTTGTAGCTGAGTAACGACTAATCAATAGCAACTGATTATCGATTATTAAAATGCAGATTAACAGTATCTAACCATACTCATAATACTGTAGAACAACAAAAACATGCCCATAAACACAAGATACTTCTAGAGCCATTCCTAAAACCTTCCCCAATTTTGTTGTGGTTTCTGTCACCACTGGTTTCTATCCTATCAAGGTTTTTGTGTAATATTGCTTACACAGCATCACTCTTCAGGGGTTTTGCTTTATAACAGATGCAAAAGGATATTCATTATTTTAAAATGTGTGGCACCAGATCATGTGTGCTCATTACTGCAGCTTATCTGGTTACCCTCAGTGTGTACAAGGTTTACTATAGGTAATACAAGCTCTCTGCAGGGCATGTAGGTGTACTCTGCAGAGCACAGTGCACCAGTGCAGACTGCACAACATCTGTCTGCAGGTGAGAGAGGTTCTTCAGGTGTGGCTCTGCCCTCTGCTGGTGCTTATCTGCCATTTTATCACCAGGAAACAGCACCCTGCAGATAGACCAGTGCTGTGAAAATGAAACAGCCTCTGAGGGACAACTGAGACCAAGGCAGGAAACAGATTAATCCACTTTCATTAGAGTTAAGGCGTTTGAAGGCAGGGTGGCACAAAGCACTTATTAAGAGGCTGTATTACTGATAAAGGCACAGCAGTTCATTTGCATTTAGACTGATCGTTTAGACAAGTCAAAGGTCTCATGGTGAGATACTGTGACAAGTTAAGTGAGCTGGCATTTGTCACCCATAAAAACACAGACACATACACAGACTGTCTCTCTTTTCTGCTCCAGTGAACAAATAACACTAAAGTTTTGTCTCTGTTCTGCCTCCACAGAGGCCACGAAGCCCAGACACTGAGAAAATAGGGCTACAACATTACATTCATATTAGTTTGTGTTTTTTAAATACGCATCAGATAAAACTGACAAAACTGTCAGTCTCCTGTGTTCGGCAGCACATGTGCCTCTGACGTGAGTTTACCTCGATGAGGGCGGTACATCTGTAGCTGTGAAGGCAATCATTCGTGTCCCAGCCGTCCAGCGGCCAATCAGATCCCTTCCTGTTCATATTCATTGCCATGGTTACTGAACTGTACGTAGCTAATATCTAAACACCATACTGAACATGAAGAGGAGCGCAAGTAACTAAAACACGAGTGCTTCCTTCCTGGGCGTCTCAGCGGCTGATGTTCTTTTGTAAACCAGTGAAAACAGGTCTCCTGAACACAGGAGTGGGTTAAAAATCCACAGACTCATCTCAAAATACTGATGCTGTCCAATGCAAAATATCCAGGGCTCAGTGGTTTACAAATTAAAAAACAGAAAAGCTACAAACAAATCAAGATCATCTTCAGAAAAAGTCTTGTGCTGAAAACACTTCACTCCACATGAGCCACAAAAGTTTAGTTACCACAGAATTCCAAGATATAGGCCTACGCGTTATCCAATGTAAAATCAAAACCTATTCTTTAAGTTTAATTTTCACTTCCATGTCTTTTTACCAGTGGTGTGCAAAACTTTCCTCCTCTCAGGAAATAATATATGTTTTGCTGTTTGCTGAGTACAAACCCACAGAGGGAGGGTGAGAGCTGAGCATTGTGTAGTGTTGTGTAGTGTTGTGTAGCGTTGTGTAGCATTGTGTAGCGTTGTGTAGCGTTGTGTAGTGTTGTGTACGTCTGTGTTTGCAAAACTTTCCTCCTCTCAGGAAATAAAAATGTTTTGCTGTTGGCTGAGTACAAAGCCACAGAGGGAGGGTGAGAGCTGAGCGTTGTGTAGTGTTGTGTAGTGTTGTGTACGTCTGTTTTATTGGCTCGACCCATTTGGGCCTCCACAGCGGTGGGATGCTGTCAGAGCTGATGAGTTGGTCATAAAGGCTGACAAGTTTAGTGGCGCGTTAACTGGGCAGCAAAATGGCCGACACGGAGGCCAACGCACACACAAACTCAACCAGCCTGTTGTCTGCTCTACACTTGTTTGTGTGTCTGTGTGTGTTCAGTACAAAGAGAATTCACTGGAAACAATGCAGGTGATGAGTATCTGATCCTTAATGAGCACTTTTGCATAACAAGAGACAAACTTTATAAACCTGCATAAGTTCAGCTGTGTAATGCTGGTGTCAGGTGTGTGTGTGTGTGTGTGTGTGTTTACCTGCTGTAGAATGACCATGGTTCTGGTTCCTGTCCTTATGTCTGGACATCAGCGGCCAACTGCAGGCCCTGAGACAGACAGAACAAGGACATGTATTTATCAGGAAAATGGTTTGCTGTCTTTTCCTGCAGCCACACACTCAGACTCAGGCGCCGTGTTAACGATAAACACACTCAAAGGAGCAGCAGACCTGCTGAGCTTTAACTGTCTATGTTAACCAGTGGTGGAAAGTAACTAAGTACATTTACTCACGTACTGTACCAGTTTTGAGGCAGCTGTACTTTGAGTATTTTCATTTTCTGTTACTTAGAAATACATTGTGCTTTGCATTGACTACATTTATTTGATAAATTGAGTTACCAGTTACTTTTCAGAACATATTAGATAGTGAGGTTAATAGTTAAAATAGCTCTAGTTTTAGCAGCTGCAACATCAAATGTGATGTACACAACAACACATAAATAAAAACACCATGTAAAACAAGAAGAGCATTTAACTTCAGCCTGAGATGTCGCGCTGCATTTAACTCTCTCTCTCTCTCTCTCTCTCTCTCTCACACACACACACACACATAAACGCAGGCTCTATCAATATTTCAGCATCTAATGAACCCAGCAGAGGTCTGGAACAAAGCTTGTGTGCAGCCATGGCCTCTGTGTGTGTGTTTTCTACACATATCTGATTTTACACCTGTAGATTATGACTTAGAGCAAAAGATGAGCAGTGAAAGCAAAGCATCCTGCAGCAGAGACAGAATATTTGGAGAGAACAATAAAAAGTGAAGGAAGAAAACAGAAGACTGGTCAGAGGGAAAGAAAGAACAGAGGAAGAACAAGCAGGATACAGAGGAAAGAACAAGTGGGAATGGAGCAAGAAGAGGACATGATAAAGGGAAACAGGGAAGGAATTAAAGAAAGATGAAAAGTAGGAAGCAGAGGAAGATGAATGTAATGATGAAGAAAAACAGGGAGGGAAGGGCACAAGAGAGGAAAGGAAGGAAGGAAAGAAGGAAAACTGAGTAAAAAGAGGAATGGAGGAAGATGAGAGACAGGGGAAGCAAGAAAGAGGAGAGGTGGGTAAACAGAGACCAAAAGATAAAGATGAATGTTCACTGTAACCGTCTTTCTTTCCGTTTCTCTTTCTGCTCTTCGTCTCCGATCATCTGACTGAACTGTGTCTGAAATTCCATCAGCCAGATGACAAACTGACCACAGCTGAGAGCTGCAGAGACTCTACATCCCATTGTTACTGCAGTCATCAGGACCTCAAACTGATCAAACTGTGTCTCTGCACACCTGAGCATACAGCAGGTGCAAGCTACTCTACCTACTGTCTTTTTAGCTTAGAGCGTCTGGTGAGACCGACACCCTCAGCCGCTTCTACCCGCTCTTTACCCCTCTCATCACATCTTGTTTCAGCTTTAAGCCACTGATGTTGTGTTGTCAGTCATAATCTGCTCACATCAGCAGACTGTGTTGGCATGACCTCAGCTACACCCGCTAAAGAAAATGATATGGTACTGTATTCGTCAAGATAAGAGAACAGAAGGTTTGTGAATTCCCAGGGAGGAACCAGGAATCAAACCCAACATGCTGCACAGTCGGGTCAGAGGTCATCCATGAAATCAGACTGCGTTTAGGAATTTTACTAGGAATTTAAAGGTGTTTTAGTTTGCTGCAGGGTGCTGAAAGTAGACAGACGTGACAGGACAGTACAACAGTTTTACTAAAGTGTAGAAGAGCAAATCATCTAATACAGAAATACAGAATCCATCATTAACCTATTTTTCATCAAAACAGTCCTTGAAAAACAAAGAAAGAACAGCATAATTTCAGCAAGTGTTCTGAAATGAAACTCTGACCGACTTCTTTTTGTGTCCAAACTCAACCCTGACCATAAACCCTCAGATTTACTGACCCTCTCTTGTGTCCAAACTCAACCCTGACCATAAGTATGCAAAGTCAGAAATATACCTGTCC
Organism: Monopterus albus; assembly: GCF_001952655.1. NCBI lineage: Eukaryota > Metazoa > Chordata > Actinopteri > Synbranchiformes > Synbranchidae > Monopterus > Monopterus albus. The sequence goes on along the minus strand of NW_018128184.1, from coordinate 269,917 downwards.
TGTGTTATTTTGGTGGAGTCATTGTTTTCATCAGTTTATATAATTCTGTGCAACAAGAATGTCATTTCTTATTCTCTCCTATATTACTAATCATTTCACAAACCCTCAGATTTACTGACCCTCTCCTGGAAACCACGGCTCTCTTCATAATCACATGAGGACTGGCAGCTGATTCATGCATTATTAACACTGAAGAATATGATACCACAAGCAAGTCACAACCTTACAAAACTGGCTTTAATAAGGAAACAGGCGTTGGCATCAATCTGAAAGACACCTGTGGCAATAATAGAAAGTTCTGCCATGAACACTACAACTCTTTAACAAAGTGTTGAATTAACCAACAGTAAACAGTTGGACCACAGTGCAAACATACACCATGGCCCTTTAAGACACACAGTAAGGAGGTTCTGCGTGAAGCCAACACGCCTCTATAAGCCTGCTGACTGATCATACTTACCCTTTCGTGACCCGATCTCTTCTTGTTCTTCTGTTTCTGTCCTTCCTTCTTTTCAGTTTTGGTCTCGCCACAGACGCCGTTCCTGGTGGATGGAGGGATGACGAACAGAAGAGAACGACACAGTAGTTACTTTCTTCAGAAGATGACAAGAAACCCGTTAGTCCCACAGTAGGAGCCAACAGAAGAAGAGTGGCACCTTCAGTTCTACCCTTTCCTCCTACCTCAGACCTTTTTTCCTAGATCTCCTTCTTCCTCCCTTTTCTCCCTCTCTCCTGGCAGATACAGTTCTTTCACTCTGTGTCTCTGTCCTCACTTCCAGTATTGAATTTGTAGAAAAGACTTTCCTCTCTCGTTGATGTCAAGGTACAGAGTGGTGTAGGGAGCGAATGACTCCCTCCCTCTTTGTGCCGGTATTAACAATGACACAGTGAGCTACTCCTTCGCTGACAGAGAGAGAGAGAGAGAGAGTCAGTGGGTGGTGATGAAGTGCAACACAGGGGAGGTCGTAATTAGACACAAGCACACATCTGTACCACTACTGTATCTTTGTGAGGACGCTTTGACATAATGCATTCCTAACCTAACCAACACAAAGCTCTAACCTACCTAAACCTATCTAACCCAACATAAACCAGATTCCACCCTGATCCCCGAAACCACTTGACGCCTCAGTGTGAAGGGGTGAGGACCGACTGAAACGTCTTTCTGTGGAATGAAGTTCACAATATATAGCTACACACAATCGGGGGCTTAAAAGCAAAGCTAAATCTGTCTATCTTAAACAATGCTTAGACCTTTTATAACTGATGTTTCTGGCCACTTTGATGCAACACAAACAAGTTATAAACACAATACTGACATCACCACCTGTTAAGCTGATACAAACATGTAGATCCAGTTGTGAGATGCGTCCCTCCTGCCGCCATAAGGCAGCGGGGTTCAGTTCAAAGAGCAGAAACCTAGATGATATGGTACAGTAACAATTTCTAACAATGTGTGTTATAAAATGTTACTGAAGCTTTAGGGGAAAAAAACTGGCTTAAATGTTTAGGTTTAGTATTTGATGTAATTCATCAGCCAAACAGGCGCAGTACAGTAGTGGGTTTCAGAAACTGGTTCATCATTAGAGCTAAGAAGCTTACTGATGTCAGGCGTTTTCACAGGGTTTCTGCAGTAATCACCAAGTTTGAACACTGAAATTGAATGACATTTATAATATTTATAGCCATAATATTGCCTACACCTGGTTGGACAAAATATGACCTTTGTAAAAAAGAAACACAAGACACTTTATTGCCTTTAAAGATCTTTATTTAGAACAGTGAGAGACCTGCTGGAGACAGGATACTATTAGCTTAGCTTAAAGCCTGGAAGCAGAGGAAAACAGCTACTGAAACGTTCTGCTTTATCAGTGAACATCACCACAAACTGGGTCAAATGAACTGAAATTCCTTCCCTAAACTACTGTGCAAACACTAAACACATTAATTCTGATTTTAACCCTGATTTAGTTACCCTACACCAACTTTAAAATAAAGCTAAACTTCCACCTGACCAGCCGTTTGACCTTCTGCTTGATTAAACGCCCCAGCAATCAATGACGTGGCTGGTTGTGGATTGATCAGTGATCTGATTTCCCACATTTGCTGTCAAACAATGCATTATGAACTGTGGCTGTGGTGAGCTCATCTTAATAGAACGGATCAGGGCTTTACATGTTTTGGCTACTGTAGTTTTGACTGATTCTGAGCTGCGTCTAACTTTCTGCCGTCCTCGACTTCCATCTGCAGCTTTAAATCCTTCCTTTTATCTTTTTGATTTCCTTTCAAAGCAGAACTGCATAAAGTAATGTGGACTCAATTCTGTCAACATTTTTGAGAAGGCTGCCTTGCTCTTCACTGCTTTAGAGCAAGGCAGTTGGACTAAAATGCTTATGGCCTATAGCATTAACAGTAATAAAACCTTGGAGAAAATGGTTAAATCATTAAGTGTGAATGTAAATGGACCAGTTCTCAACACCATGTAGTTTGTGTATATGTGTTGGAGAGGAACGGACGTCATTATCTTGAACTCAGTACATGAAGACATAAAATAAACAAGGACTTGTGCAAGTTTACTTGTTGACTTTGACCTTTAATACAACATATTGTAGTTAAAAAAGCTCATCCTACTTCCATTTTAATAAACTCATCAGCTGGATTCGTTTTCTCAGAACTGACACATTAGTTGTAAATGGCAGAGAGTTTTTATTGACTTCCAAACAAACCCCGAATACCACTTGGCACCAAATTATATCTGACTTTATACATAAATACAGCAGATTTATATTCTACTAAATCAAAAAATTTTAAAATTGAAAAGAGAAGACTAATAAAAAGATATATATTTCACTATGTGAAATTTATTATGCATTAACGTATCAAAATAAGCATTTGCACATGGATCTTCACTGTTTAGGATAAACAGGAAAGACTACCCTCAACGTGCCAGTATACAATATTTGTATGAAAAGATGTTACTGATT